>NC_090266.1:23144684-23449059 GCF_040414725.1 Anabrus simplex | reverse complement strand
CTTCTCCTTCATCTTGCATCTCTTCTTGAGATATTTGCACGGCGACAGAACGTGTAGTAGGCTTAGAAAATGAAGTAAAATCATCAAGCTCTAATGACAATGAAACGTTGAGATCTTTTTCCTTCTTCATCTACTTTTCGTTTACTACTGTTTTGATGAAAATCATTATCCTTACTATCATAACCTTGCCTCTCTTTATCTTGAAGTTAGTGATTAGTAACAGAACTTGTAGCAGACCTAGACAACAAGGGAGGATAAAAAACCTCTCTCAGAGGTGTACTGTTTAAAAATAAATAGCAGTTTTAATGAAAAATCTGTTACAAAAGATAAAGTTCGTCATGGAAGTACCTATTTCTATGTATATTTGCGAAGACTGTGGAAAAGCTTTTACCCGAAGCGATCATAGAGAGGTCATGAAATATCATGTAGGACAATTTCTCAGTAAGAATAGCGATGTTTTAAGGCGTGTACATAATACCTATCGATTATGCATGCACCGGCTATCGTACTAAACTTCCACCGCTAGAATGTACAACGATCGTATGTGTGTGTTTGTGTGTGTGTGTGTTGCTATCATAGCACGGCCTATGTGCACCAACTTAATGACGTAGGCGCGAAATTTAAAATCGACGTGCTTTTTGACGAGTTCTAACCACGTGGGCGTGGATATTGAACTTCGAGTGCTGACGTAGTATTCTACGTTACATTGACGTCACGACCACGTGCTCTTGTTTGTAAACAAAGCCGCGTGGTTTCTTGAAGGCTGTCATCTTGACGAACCGTAACCTCACTTTTAGGACAATAGAGCATCGCTCACTTCAGTGCTGCGATCCTCACGGCGCTAAACCTCATGTGCACATAATGGCGCGGAATTTAAAATCCAACAACAGATCATCGCTAACCTCACTGCTGCCATCTTGACGGTGTTGAACATCACTGTTGCTACCTTGATTATACGTTTTTGTGTTAGTTTACTGTTAATCGTTAAGCTGCTCGCATCATAGAAGTAGAGACTAACACGTGTCTGGTAGGTTTAAAGAAGAATCTGTTGGCAGAAGGTAAAGTCCGTCGTGGGAAAACCTATTTCTACGTATATTTGCAAAGAGTGTGGAAAAGCATTTTCCCGAATCTAACACAAGAGACGTCATGAGATATCATATAGGAACATTTTTCAATGCAAACATTGTAGAAGAGAGTTCAAGAACGCATACAACGCTCAACGTCACGAAGCCGCATGTAATGTAGCTTCATCGAGAAGAAAATACAAGGAGCTCAACCGTAGTCAAGCGAAAACTGATTTGTTTTTAAAAAGTACACCTCTGCTAGAGATTTTTCATTCTCCCTTGTTGTCTAGGCCTTCTGCAAGTTCTGTTACTAAGCACAAACTTCAAGATAAAGGGAGGCAAGATCATGATTATTATAGTACGGATAATGAAATTGATCAAAACAGTAGTAAAGGAAAAGTAGAAGAAGAAAAAAGAAGATCTCAACGTTTCATTGCCATTAGAGCTTGATGATTTTACTTCATTTTATAAACCTACTACACGTTCTGTCGCTTTACAAACATCTCAAGAAGAGATGCAAGGTGAAGTAGAAGAAGAAAACTTCAACGGTTCATTACTGTCCAAACAAGTTATGTTTGTACCTGGAAACGCTACTGCTGAAGCATGTACTACATAAAAACAAGTCCCTACACATCAACTGTCTGCATATAGGCTCGAAGTTCACAAATAGCCTCTGTAACTCTATATAGACATAAGATACTGTAAAGACCTCAACGTCCTCGTAAAACGTTTGCAACTGCTAAGAGTCTATCAAGATGCTGGTTGCACAGAGTACAAGGCAGATATTTTTCAAATAGAGCAATAATTACATCGTGTAGGTATTATTGAGTAATAGCTCTCTCTCGACAGTACAACAGCTTAAACACCTTCCTACATTCCCAGCGCTTACCCTCACCAAGTCATCCTTCTGTAGCATATAGTCGATCGAATAGCTATATTCTTGTAGATTATTTTCCAACATACTGCCTTCCTTAGGGTGTTAACTCCGCCTCTAGATGTAGAGCCGGGCTCAAGCCCAGATAAGGAGAGGAGAGGCACCCTAGCCCATTAGCCCTTTATCCCTACGAGGAAGGCGTGGTAAGGAGGAGGAGGAGTCCTTTCGAACAGCTCACTTTTTCTGCATAATAGTAGTGATTATTGATATAAGAGGAAGTACACTTCTCATCCTCTCCCTTGTAAAACAAAGTTTCAATCCTATGATTTTTATTGTATTAGAACAGGGTTTGCATCCATAATTTTTCTCCTTACGGTAACTAAAACATTCTTTTCTGTTCCATGGTTTCGAATCCCGCGAAATCCATCTCCTTACGACAAAGGTATCCTCTGCTATGTAGTAATCATTTTATATGCAGTAATTGAGAAGACGTATATTGTACCAGGAAAAGTTTTTGGGTAAAGGGCATGAGTAGGACCTCAGGGAGTGGAACTTAGTTTTGGAGCCGATACAGAGTAGGATAGACTCGCCGAGCGAATAATAGATGGTTGAAAATTTTTTTCAAAACAATTTATTAATTCTTCACCCTGCGATATGATTATTGGACTCAAATCTGGCATTGAAATTAAAAGTTTGAACGTAATCTTCCTGAATTCTGTTCATGAAAATGAAATAAATATCACTGATTCCAAAGTCTTTCATATGTGAGAATATGAGGTATCGAATTTCCACCTAAAGTCTTTCTAAACCTAAACACACACTTGTAATTGTAAGTTGATATGAGAAATTAAATTTCTGTTAAAAGTTTTCGGTTTTCAGTTTGTAAACCTTGATATATAGCACACTTGAAAAGCCTAAAGTCTTTCTACGAGATATAAAAATGAAATTTGAAATTAAATTAATCACTTCTGAGAAATTATGAGAACTTTGAAATATTTGTTCACACGCGGCACTGAAGTTTCCACTGTTCAAAATTAATGAAAAAATTTTAGTCAGTTTGTTACTACTCACTTACGGGAAGAAATGTTGCTACAAAATGTCGAAGGATGGACATCTGGAATGTTCCGTGGAGAATCAGGATCGGCGATGTTCCCTTAACACACCATGTTGACGTTCCCGATGAGGTGATGACGGCTGGAACTGGATCATGTAGAATTGCAGCTTGTTAGGGTGATTTTTGCACACGAAAAATTCACTTAGTGCGAGTAGTTATCACTGACACTGTCATTTACTGTTGAACACTATTTATGGCGTAATTGAATTTCAAGACGTTAAATGAAGAATCACAGTCCTTCCTGTATGAAATACTATTTAAAGTCGTTACTGAAACGTTCATAATTACACAGTTCACACTTGAAAAGGCAAATCATAATCGATAATCACAGTCTTTGAACACAGTCATTAAGTCACTAAGGATTAATTTCTGCTTATCTTGTTATTATAACGTCCTATTACCTCAGAAAAAGTTCTTAGTTTTCACTCGAATTACTACTGTAAGTCGTATACTGATGTGGCGTGAATAAAGAAATACAGTTCAATACTCGAAAAGAAATGAGTTCTGGTGATTCTACACATTAGTTTCTGTAGAAGTTCAATATCATTTGAAGTAACCTAAGTCTACACGTAATGACATATTCTGTGAACGTTCAATATTTGATATTTGCACTTCAATAAGTTCACTCGTATTATATTCTTAAATGTCTTTTAGAATTAGATTGTAGTCGCGACGCGATGTACTAAATACAGTGCGACGTCTTTTACAATTCTGTCGGCGATATAACTTCGTGTTCCGGAAATGCGACGGCAAGTACTTTCACCGTGACTGCGCGAACATACTGTACGCGGGTCGGTCTCTCCTCTGTCTCATTCACACACAGCTGTATACTCGTCCTTGTACTGGCCTGCTTGCTGGCTGGCCTTGACATATATAGATACCAGCGCTGGGAGGGGTAGCATCTCTTGGCCATGTGACCGTGAGTGCGTAATTTCGTTGAGACTTTAAATTATTATAACTCAACAACCATGGGATAAATTAATTCGAAATTCACAGGGATTAACTTTCATGACGTCCGCTACGATTCAGCGTTTGTACCGTTGAAATTGGTTAAGGCGTTGAAAAGCTGGCAAAAGAAAATTATTTTCGAGAAATATCTCTAGGGGAGGTGAGCTTCGAGCGACAGGTGACGTCACTTGACTCCGCCTAGTGCACTCGTGGGGTCTGGCACATACTGGAACATACTTTACATAGATGTTCGTTCGTCGGTCGGATCTTTTATGCTGGAATAACGTTTCTTTCGATTGATATGGACCAGGACCTAGGCTTTCCTGGTACAATATCGGATGGAGATATACAACATTTGCAATTCTATGTGTGCGCGCTGATTGCATACGATGGCGATTGTATCAACAGAGAAATTAATCTTATAATGTTTTGCGTTATAAGTTTTTTGTTCTGAACACTGATAACCAACATGTTTCGTCTTGTTCTACAATCAATTCTAGTGTGTGCTAATTGCAACTTGTCTTGATGAAGCACAGTAGCGATAAAAGTTTTCTGTTTAAGAGTCAACATGTTTTGTCTTGTCGGATGAAGACATACAGCATGTCAATTTAAATCTTTACAATTGCATTCTGTAACTAGATTGAACCTGTTTTTTCTTGTCGGATACAGCATTTGCTTATCCGATAATATTTTTTTCAGGCCGAAAAGAATATTACCTTCTCCTTACCGCCTCCTCCTTCTACGGCTTTCTCCTCAATTGAAAAATTTGTGCGATGAGGATAACGCAACATAACGTAACTGTATGTGTATGTAATGTAAAGTTCAAATCCGGAAAGCATCTGTTTGTAAGAAGAGGGGTAGAGCTAACCTCAGCAACTGAAAGGAAAAGTCTTTTCGTCAGGAGGAGGAGTCCTTTTGCTCTTTTGCCCTTTTGCCGGTAAAATTAGCCCTTTTGCCCTACAGATGAGGAGGAGGTGTTCTCTTTGCCCATTTGTCCTTTTGCTAGGAGAAGGTGCCCTTTTTCCCTATTGTCGGGAAGAGTAACCCTCTTGCCCTACAGGTGAGGAGGAAGTGTACTTTTTCCCATTTGCCCTTTTGCTATAAGGAGGTTCCCTTTTCCCCTTTTGCTAGAACGAAGTGCACTTTTGCCCTTTTACCCTTTTGCCCTACAGACGTGGAGAAGGTTTTCTTTTTTCACATTTGCCCTTTTGCTAGGAAGAGGTGTTTTTTTTCCCTTTTGCTATACGGATGAGGAGGAGGAGGGGACCATATGAGCCTATATATAGCCGCCATCTGGTGCAGTAGCCTCTAAGCTAGCTTTCTTCATAAGAGCCTTTGTATAGCCGCCATCGTGTGCTGTAGGCCTCCTCAGCCAGCTCTCTCCATAAGAGCAGTCGCCATCTGGTTTATACGAATAGAGTGTAGCAGTTATCTTGCATAATATACCTTGCCTCATTTCTCGAATTTCAGGCTGATCGAACTAATAAGTTGTTAGTTACAAGCTCTGAGCCCCTGAGGCGACCCTCTACTTAAGGTCTATACGAATAGAGTATAGCAGTTATTCTGCATAGTAGCCCTTGCCTCAGTTCTCGAATGTCAAGCTGATCAACTATTAGGTCATAAGTTACAAGTTTTGAACCCCTGAGGCGACCCTCTACTTAAGGTTTACTCGAATAGGGTATAGTAGCCATCTTGCATAGTAGCCCTTACCTCAGTTCTCGAAAGTAAGGCTGATCAAACTAATAGCTCATAGGTTACAAGTTGTGAGACCCTGACGTGCCCTTCTAGTTAAGTTCTATACGAATACAGTATAGGAGTTATTTTGCATGGTAGCCGTTGTCTCAGTTCTCGAATGTCAGCTGATCAAACTAATAGGTCATAAGTTACATGTTGTGAGCCCCTGAGGTGGCCCTCTAGTTAAGGTCTATACCAATGGAGTATAGCAGCCATCTTGCATAGTAGCCCTCACCTCATTTCGTGAACGTTAGACAGATAAATCTAATAGGTTACAAGTTGCGAGCCCCTGAGGCGACCCTTTAGTTAAAGTATATACGAATACAGTATAGGAGCTATCTTGCATAGTAGCCAGTATAGCAGTAACCCTATTGGAATAGTGCTTCATACTATCACATCCACATTGTAGAGGCTGCTGAACTGCTGTAAAATAAGAAAGCATACGGGGCTGATGACCATGGTGTTCTCTTTCACTAAAATAAAACAGCAGCATCCCACACCGGACTAGGTACAACGAAGCATCTCGCCACGAGGAGTGACGTCATCACACACCCATGCTAGTACTCTGGGTACCTTGAGCTGTAGTACGGGCTTCGTGTGTTGCGGGCTGCATACTCAATTACCCCTGCACATTAGCCCATGTGCCAGGAAATACTTCTTATACCTACTCAGGCGGCTCAGGTATCTTGAACTAAATCAGCGATGCTTCGAAAAAATGAAAACATACATTAGGTGGAAGAATTTTGTGCGTCTGTGAGGCCTACCAAGTAAATCTACTCAGTGTGCCAACCGATGTAGAAATAGAACATCTAAATCAACGATCTATCTGACAAATCTTGTGTGATTAGTTTTGTTGGTGTGAAATTATGACAACGAATTGGGAACCTATACATACAGGTTTCTCATCGCGCATTCTAAGCGGTATTATACGAATTTTATCGAATATATTATATCCAATTCCTTTCTTACACTCTTGCTGTAATGTTTGCGAAGAAAATGTCACTTCTTGGCTGTCTATGCATACGGAGCTTAAACTAAACGCTAGCCTTCCTTGTTCCTTCAATCTTTTCAAAGATAATAATGAAATTCATGAAATATTTTACATTTGTTTTAAAATTACAAAATTCTTATGTTGGGACAATATTTCGGAATGGTTTCGCAAACACATCTTCGGCATTGCTGGCTAAATTTCAAAAGTTTGAAGAAGGAGAAAGTAATAAGACACTTGACGGTATTTCGAGTCTTCAAATTAATGTGTACAAATTTGACTCTTTCAATTCAGGTAGGCGACACATTAAACTTCTTCCAGCAATTGTAAATAAGAGAGCAGTGAGCAATATTAAGAATAACGATGACTATTGCTTATTGTGCATCGCAATGGCGTTGAGACCAGCAACACGTAATCATTCAAAAACTTTTCAGTATAAGGATATATTTATTCCGTTAAAACAGTCACTAAATTTTGATGTTGTTTATTTTCCTATGGATTTAAAAACATTTCTACGTTTGAAAATAATAACCCTAATTTTTTTCTTTTCTGTGTACGGTGTCAAACCGTATTATAGGACCACTTTGCACCGCTTCATCTCCGAAACAACATCATATTCATCTTTTACATTTTTGCAATGAAAACGCAAGCCACTCTTGCCTTATAACCAAGCTTTCATCACGCAGAGAAAAGAAATTTATATGCGAGAGATTTTTGCAGTACTTGTCAACAGACAGCATGTTAGCTGCACACGTAAATTATTGTGCAACACATCCAGCCGTAAAACTTGTTCTGCCAACCACGGATAATGCAGAAATGGAGTTTGAGATTTATTGTCGACGGGAACCTGTTCCCTTTACTGTTCATGCAGATTTTGAATGTTTTACTGTACCTTTATATGGTTGCCAACCAGACTTGAGCAAACCCTACACAGATTACGTGCAAAAGTACACTCCGTTTTCAGTAACTTGCAAAGTCGTTTGTTCCTACGATGCATTTCTATCTTTCTTTAAGATAAATCGGGGGGAAAGCCGTACGGCATGGCTTTGTTGTCTGACGGTACTTTAAAGCACCATCTCATATTTCATGGCTTTGGAATTATTCAGTAAATCCTACCCTTGTATTTTCCTCATGGTACTTTCCAGTAACTAATTCTTGAAACAGAGATATTTCATTTTTGAGCTTGGTATTGATGAAAATTGCTGGAGATCGTTTTATTCTTAGGAGTGTACTCATCGTGTTACCACTGTAAACAAATGAGATTTTGATTGATTATTTCTTAGCTCCTATTGTTACATTCGACCTGCAAGTGATCTTAGTACATGTATTATCCGCACACTTTATCTTGGTGCATTTGTGTACGGGACTGAGGAGTAAGGAGGGAGCTGTCCCGGTATCGATAGTGCTGCCAACTGAATGAAAATGAAATCTGAATTGAATCGAGAATATGACCGATCGATGTGAAATTTCTAAACCGTTATCATCTTAAGCCAACAACTATGTCATATACACATTATATAACATTATAAAACATTTCTCGATGCGAATCTTGTTCCTAGCATGAATTCTATACTTTGGCTTTGTTGTGTAAACAACAACAGTACTAGTACGTAAAGCGTACGCCAGATGTCGCACAACGATGCTTAAGCGATTCATAGTTTGTGTTTCAAAGGTTGCCAGTACGAATCTCGGAGATCGCCGAGGTTGACCGATTCAGCACTAGGGTGTAAATGCACCAAGATAAAGTGTGTGGGTAATAAGTATGCTTCTGTAATGCAATAAAATACTCAAATTGATGAAATTTGCAATTGGTGTCGATATATAGCTAGTAAATGGCGAGGTACGTAGAAGTACCGTCAGGCCATATGGAGGGTCTCATGTTAGTCATATCCAAAACCGAAAGTAATGCTTTCCTTCGATGGACATCAGTGTTTTTCTATGGAAAGACAGTAAAGGTGTGTGCTTAGCATCTAATTTCCATAGAACAGAAGCCACAACTCTTTCTAGGAAACGGAATGATGGAAGTAATGTTACTGTTGATTGCCCGGTTATTGTGCAAGACTACAATGCACACATGGGTGGAGTGGACCATGCTGACAGACTTCGAGGCGTATGTGGTTTAGACCGTCGATCCAAAAATGGTGGCATAGATTATTTTGAGGAATGATTGAGATAGCATTTTTTCAATGCCTACATCATATACTGTAATCTGCATGGAAAAGTCCCTCTAATGGCATTCCGGCGTAATGTGGCCCTTGGATGATGAACCAGAAAGAAATTCCTCTTCCAGGAAAACTTTCACGTGATATGAGATCACCAAAGTCACCAGAGCAAACTTGTCTACCAAAAAGGAAGAAAGCAGAATATTCTGTGCCCAGTGATGTCAGACTAAGTAATCGTGGAAATCATTTTGTTGTTTTTGTTAATAACCGTGGTCACTGTGAGGTGTGTTCTGGAAAGAAGGTGCATTCATAGTTTACTACATGTAGTGTTTTGCTTTGCTGCAATGAAAAAAAATGCTTTGCAGAGTATCATAATGTGTCAGCTGTATAGGATGTATAAAAGATGTTCTACATATGAACGATAATATTAAGAAACTTCGCTCTTATTACACATATTTGCTTTAAATTTTGCTTTTACTTTTTTAAATAGTTTTAGGTATGAAGAACACGTTCTACTAATATTTTGAGACAATAAATGTGATATAATTCCAAAATGTGAACATTCTTATCTACCCAAATATGAATCCTCCTATATACCTGACGGTACTTAAAAGTACCAGGCCCCAAAACATACCAAAAATTAAAATTATGATTTGAAAGTATTAGCATTTACTATTTGAACATATTCCATTAGAATAAGGTGAAAAAATCAAGTATACTTATTATTTTTCACTATACAGGCAACAAAGGGTTAAAAAAGAATTACAAGAGATAGTACAACGCGTTTATACGCTTATTTTGCAACCAATGCCCGTTCAAATGACATTAGATAAAGTGATTTTGCATGATGAAACTGATGGGTGCCACATCTTTAAACAGCCGATTATTTTCCCACAGATAAAGGTTGGAGATTACTGTCACTTTTCTGGGAAATATCGCGGATCTGCACATGATTCGTGCAATCTTTCATATCGTGTACCTAAATTTATTTCATGCTTTTTCCATAAATTATCAGGCTACGGTAGACACTTCATTGTTCGTGAATTTGCACAGTTAGACTGTACAAAGTTCACTGAGATTGCGCAAAATCATGAACGCTTTATTTCATTCAGTTATCGTGTAGGCTATATTATCATTCACTGTCCAGATTCCTATAAATTTATGAACTTCTCGCGTGATAATCTTGTAAATGGACTTGCAAGCAACGACTTGAAATACATTCGAGAGTATTTTTCAGATTCTCAGCAATTTAAACTTTGTATAAGGAAAGGTATTCTGCCCTGTGACTATATTCAGAGCATTCAAACATTAGAAGAAACAACATTACCCCCTCAGTCTGCATTTACAAGTGTGTTAAGTGAATGTAGCACGCCGTCACTCAGCTCATCGTAATACGATAAGCATACGGTATCCATTTCTGATGAAGACCATGTACATGCCTGCCAGGTGTGGTCGACGTTTCATCTACAGAGCTTAGGTGAATACGCTGACTTGTATTTGAAGGTAGATACACTTATACTTTGTGATGTGTTTCAGATGTTTCGTAAAATGATTTTATCTATTTACGGATTAGACACTTGCTATTACTACACAACACCTGGTCTGTCGTGGGATGGGATGCTCAAGTGTACCGGTGTTCCACTTGATCTTCTAACCGATGTCGACATGCCTTTCTTTTTTTACGCGGCATTCGCGGCGGACTAGTTTCGCTCGTCAACCGGCATGCGATCGCGAATAATTCCTACGTCGACAACTATAATTCAGAGAAACAAGATACTTATCTGATATATTTCGATGTCAAAAATCTGTGTGGTAGGGTCATGTCACAGCCGTTACCATGTAAATATTTTGTACGGCTAACAGAAACTGAAATTCAACATTTTGAAATTTTTGAGGCCGCTAAAGATCCTCGACGCGGCTACGTGCTAGAAACTTTACCTGCATACCCTTCTCATCTGAACGATTCACATTCCTACCTTCCTTTTAGTGTTGAAAACATGATTCCACCTAATGATACATCAAATCATAGTAAACACAGTTAGAGTGTATTCATCGTATCGTTGCGTTTAAGCAGGAAGCATGGCTTAAACCGTACATAGATTTGAATACTGAACATCTTCAACCTGCTACAACAACATTTGAGAGTACGTTTTTCAACAGATAAATAACTCGGTCTATCGCAAAAGCATGGAAAATGTACGCAAACATCGCGACACTCATTTAATTAATCAATGGGAAGGGCGGTATGGTGCGTGCAAGTATATCTCAAAACCAAATTTCAAAGCTTATCATGTTATTGATCGTGACCTTATTTCTGCCGAAATGAAAAAAGGAGATCGTCTATGCCAAGCCAATTTATTTAGGAATGGCTATACTTGATTTTTCAAAATTTAAAAATTATGATTTTCATTAAGGATTTGCAAAACAAAAGTTTTCTGATCTTACACTTTTGTATATGAATACAGATAATTGCATTTATAATATTCGGAAGACGGACTTCTACGATATGATGCGAAACCATTCTCAATACTTTGACACTTCTTCCTTTTCACCTAGTAATCCATTCAAAATTCAGCCACAAAACAAGAAAGTCATAGGGCTTATGAAAGATGAATATAACAAGAATATCATGACTGAGTTTATTAGTTTAGCACCAGAAATGTATGCCTATGACACTCAGTTTGACAATCACTTAAAAAAGCAAAAGGCGTACGTTCAAGCGTCGTTAGCCGTTTAAACCTTCAACACTATCGCGGTGTACTCACCTCTAGAAATGCCGCTTTCTGTACGCAAAAATGGATTCAATCACGTAAACATCTTGTATATACGATTGAAAAATAAATGTGCATTGATTCCTTTCGATGACAAACGTGTATGGGATAGTGATTCCCTTACGAGTGTTCCATGGGGGTACAGCAACAACTTGTACGAAAGAGGGAATTGCATAATCATTTAAGAAGGGAGAAGTACACTAACATTGCCATTTAAGAGACATGACGACTAGTGTAGTACATCGAATGATTCAAGTTGAAACTTGTACATACTAGAATTAGCATCATTAACTTGTAAGAAAGAGAGAAGTGCATTAACATTTAAGAAGGGAGAGGTACACCAGCATTGTGAGATACAGAAAATGTGTATATATATATGAAGCTGAAGTGACTAATGCTGAAGTACAGCAAATTATTCAAGATGAAACTTGTACATACAAGATGCAATGTTAATAGATAATATAGAATTGGCATATTCTTTTATTTTAGATTGTGTATTCTTTTGTCCACACGTGTAATACACTCTCCTCGTACCGTTCCTTCCTCTAGTTTGCAAGATAAAGTTTTGATTGTTTGCTAATACCACACCACTCAAGGAGGAGGAAGAGGCTGTTACATTTTAAAGTAAGTATGTCAAGAAAGAAGGTGTTAAAAACGGCAGGTATGTTTGAAACTAAGATGCCAGCACCGAAGTTTGCGATCGTCTGTTTTTAAAGATGGCCGCTGACAGCTGTCTAAAAAGCACGTGGCTTTGTTTACAAACAAGAGCACGTGGCTAAGCTATAACTTTTAGTGCCGTAAAGATAGCAGCACGATGCTCTGTTGTTTAAAGATAGCCGCTGACAGCTGTCGAAAATCACTTGGAATTTCAAGTTGCCCGCCACTACATGCCTAAGGTACTAGCCATGATGTTTAGTGCCGTCAAGATAGCAGAACTGGGGTTAGCGATGCTGTCTTGTTTAATGATGGCAGCTGTCAGCTGTCAAGAAAACAACGTGGCTTTGTTTAGAAACAAGAGCACGTGGAATTTCAAATTTCGCGGCCCCACGTGTCTAAGGTGGCCCACATCAGCATGTAGCCCCGTCAAGATGCCAGCACTGAGGTTGGCGATGCGTTCTTGTTTAAAGGTGGCAGCTGTCAGCTTAACAGCTGTCAAAAAGCACGTGGCCAAGCACGTGGTTTGTTTACAAACAAGAGCACGTGGTCATGACGTCAAGGGGTCAATGATTTTTGGCCGGAGTCAATGACCTCGGGTGCTGAAGCAGCAGGAAAAGTGCTGACTCAGCGGATTTGGGAGCCCCTTTCTTCCCCTACTATTGATACATATAAGAAAACATAAAGTTCCAATAATACTGCCTTGAGGAATTTCCCGCTTAATTATTACAGGGACAGATAAAGCTTCGCCTACTCTAGTTTTCTGAGTTCTATTTTCTAGCAATATAGTCACCCATTCAGTCACTATTTTGTCTAGTCGAATTGCACTCATTTTTGGCAACAGTCTCCCATGATCTACCCCATCAGAAGCCATGGAGAGGTCAATCGCGATACGGTTTATTTAACGTCCTGAATTCAGGATATCTGCTATAACTTGCTGGAATCCTACAAGTTTATATTCAGTAGAATAACCTGTACTAAGCCCAAACTGCCTTCCGTCAAACCAGTTATTAATTTTGCTAATATGTCTAATATAATCAGAGAGAATGCTTTCCCAAAACTTACGTGCAATGCACGTCAAACTGACTGGCCTGTAGCTTTATGTCTATTACCCGATCCTTTATACACTGGGGCTACTACAGCAACTCTCCATTCATTTCGCATAGCTCCTTCATGCAAACAATTATCAAATAAGTACTCCAGGTTTGGTACTATATCCCAACCCATTGCATTTAGTACATCCCCACAAATCTCAT
This sequence comes from Anabrus simplex, assembly GCF_040414725.1. Taxonomy (NCBI): domain Eukaryota; kingdom Metazoa; phylum Arthropoda; class Insecta; order Orthoptera; family Tettigoniidae; genus Anabrus; species Anabrus simplex. Next base: position 23,435,494 of record NC_090266.1, on the reverse strand, counting down.
CAATTCCAGCCACTTTTCTAATTTGCAAATTTTGTGCCTTTACTGTAAATATCCTTTTTTCACAGGTAAATTTTACTACTTCTTTAGTACTAGCCACCTCCTCTATGTGGACATTATCCGTGTAACCAACATTCTTTATATACTTCTGACAGAATACTTCTGCTTTTTGAGGATCCTCGCATACACACTCCCCTTGTTGATAAATGATCCATGGAATTTGCTCCTTGCAACCTGTTTCTGCCTAGAAGTACCAATATATACTCTTTCATTTTTCACTTAAATTTGTATGACCACCCTTTATGATTGCCATCATGTTATCCTTACCTAACTTCTTTGCTAGGCTCAATTTCGTAGTACGTTCCTTCAACTTCCCCTTACCTCCACAGCCAATTTTAACTCTATTTCTTTCCAACCTGCAACTCCTTCTTAGTCTCTTTAATTCTCTGTTTTAGTACAGTGGTACTTTACCTTTCCCTACCACCTTTAAAAGTACAACCCTATTTTCAATTTCTGGACAATTTCTTTAAACCCATCCCAGAGTCTGTTTACATCTTTATTTACCGTTGTCCACTGATCATAGTTATAACTGTAATAACTCTCTCATGCCAGTTTTATCAGTTATACGGTACTGCCTAATAGTCCTAATTTTAATACCTTGCTTTCTTTCACATTTATTTTTAACTACGACAGAAAGAACTTCCTGATCACTAATATCATCTATTACTTCTTACCATTTCCAGGGTATTCTTCCCTTTTAGTTGCTTCCACCACTTTTTGAATAGCTGCCTTTCCCACATTAACATTTGTTGGTCGTGCTTCCTGTCGTTCACATTACCTTCCCAACTGACATTTGCTGCTATCACATTCCTTTACATATCGTTCCTTTTCCCCCAAGTTCGAAATCCCTCCTTCCTGTCTTTTTTTATTTTTACTGAAACACAATTTCTTGCTTTTTCAGCTGTGGATTTTCGTTCGATTTTCACGCGCCCATTCTTGAATCGTATCTAAATCCTGCTGAAGCAACAGTTCGTCTTCCTCTGTCTGTATCTCCCGGTATATGACGTCATCATCAGCAAAGACGTGCACTTCCGATTTCATTGAATCTGACATATCATTCATGAAAAGTATGAAAGTAATAGGCCCTATAACGCTACCCCGAGCCACACCAGACGTAACGTTTATTAGAGAACATAGCGTTTCTCCCACTCGCATTTCACCAAACTTCTGTACTCCGCCTTGCACCCATCATTATTATTTCTTCTGAATTTTCCTTAATTATCGTTTTTGGGAACGAACTTTTCAGTCCAGTATTCCAAATGGTTTTAAAATTATCCCAAATGACTTCCATCCCCTTGCCTTCCTTTAAGCAATTAGTATAGCACAAACTCAAATAGTTTCGAAAACCCACGGGGCCTCCCTTCGCATAGCATCAAATAGTCTTAGGAATTCCCACATGCCTTGTATACAAGTTCCCCAAGAGAGAGTGAATACCGCTGCATGTGGTCACTAATTTCCCGAATTACGTCACAAGGTATGACTATGTCGTCTGTTCTTTGAAACGATTTTGGAAAAGCCATTATTCCACATTAATAAGTTAACTGCTTCCTGAGACAAGGCCTAGTCGAGATTACTGACGGTAGATTAAGATCTCCTGCAATTTTAATTCTGTCCTCATTTATTATATTAGCAGATGTCCATTCTGAAGGACGGATGATCGTGTTTAAACCCGATTTTGGCGCACGATAGGCCCAAATAATGACTATATTTTGTTTATTGTGTGCATTTTTTACCTCCACTTCAGTTATTTCACAGTCATCGAGAACCGATTTTTACGAACTGCTTAGCTCTGACTTCTGAAAATTCACCATCCTTTCTACACTCTATCCCGTCTAAACGTTAGAAATGTTGACTTGAAAGTATTATGAAGTCGCCAAAAGGACAATGAGGAGATTATGGTGTCACCTGTCCACAGACAGAAATGTGGAAGGCAGATTATTTGTTTCTGCTAAAGAGCTTGTAGAGTTTAATGATTAAGAAGCCCTTACTTTCTACGAAACGATAATAGTAGCATGCCTTGTGCTGGTTCTACGGCAGACGCAGGACATGCTGGCACCTCGCTCGAGAGTGGTAGGAGGTGCGCCATTTGATATTCCCCAGTCCTCAGACTTCCAAAATGAGTCGGAAGACATTCCGAAGTATTGATGTCTCTGTCACATCAATTCATGTTGCCTAATTGCCTCGGATATGAAAGTACATAGATAGTCAGCCAACGTCTCTAGGTTAGATCGCATTTCCAAAGTTCACGCAAGGAAACGGTTTGTTGTTGTGCCGATCTTGGGAAAAAACGTCGAACGATGGTTTGCGTAAGTATAGAGAGAAGTTCGCACATTAGAGGTCGTGTGAATGCGACACAGGAAATGACCTAAGCAACACAAAGACATGGAGATAGCAAATATGACGGCGATCCCATGAAATGGAGAGACGAGAGACACACGACGTCTGAACAAGCCCAGAGGAACGTAATTATTATTTGCCGCTTTTTACTTATATCGTGACTAACAGCTTGTTTTAAACACAATATGCATATATGTTCTGCGAGAGACTTGAAATGAGAATCCAGTAAAAAGTTAATTGTCTACCTCAGAGAGCACAAATCAAAATCAGTAATAACACTCCTTTAACTGATGGTGATTCTTGTGGTGAAAATGAAGAAATTTCTGTTAAAATATTCCATTATTCACGCCCATCAGGAATGTATTACAACTTGGAAACAAACCTGCGTAATGTATTACCTCGGGCTTATTGAACTTACTTCTGTGAAAGAAGGAAGTCGCCTGAAGAAGAGTGCGAAATAACAGTTCTGAGGAATAGGTATCTCTTTAATGAGGCAAATTATTTTTGGTAAAATACCCCCCCCCCTCCTTCGCAATACCAGGATTCATTGATTTTCAATTGCTCGGTCTCTTTTAACGTGATAAATGTAAATGAAGGGAAATAAATTAGCGACCCTTTCAGCGTGGCTCCACCTCTTAGGAGGCTATAAGGTTAAATTATAGCCTTGCCTTCTAATTTATTACAACAGGGCAATTTACAATTAAAAAAGTCGCATGAAAGTTGGAATATTATCTAAATTGTAAGGACATATATCAAAGAATAACACGAGGTGAGAAGACTCCTAAAGGAGATAGACTAGACGGTAACCAGTTAGGGGGTCTTAATAAGAACTTGTCTTTGTTTTTGCTTGTATACCGAAAAGTTAAGACTTGGAAGGAAATGGCCGTAGTCTTAAATAAGATACAGAAACTGCATCGGAAATGGGAATCCATGGAAAGCCTATTTCAAGGCTGTTGACGGTAGGGTTCGGACCCTGGTTAACTCTCTCAGTAAACATATTTCTCTCCAGTTAGAAAGTAAAAAAAATAAGTTAACGTCGTCCAGCTGGCTGGTGTGTGGAATGCAGCATCACTCGAGACAGAATATCTGCACAATGACTCCGGTATGGGACGATAATCAAACCTTACACAACATCTTTAAGACAAGGCCTCGTCAGACTTGAGACTGGGCAAAGTAAACAAGAAGTATTTTATTTCCTTCTCTGTACATTATGGTCTACATAACTCAGACATATGACGTATTTTGCGCGCACAAGGTATGTTCAAACAGTGACCAAATTAGTTATCTTGTCTTATAATTAGTTATCTTAGTTAGTTAACTAGTTATAATTAGTTATCTTATAAACTCTCTATGAGGCTCATGTACAGCCCAGATAGCTATTACTCCTTCCTACATTAATACAACGCTCCTCTCATACACGCAGTCGTAGAAGACAATGTTTGCAATCACGAGCAATTCCATCTACGATTTCAGTTTTGCCCTTGAATTCACTGAAATCTTCGCCCATTGAGGGTGAAGTTAAGTTTGGGAAAGAGAAAAATGTCTGCGGGCTAGGTCAGTTGAGACGGGTAAATGGTGAAGCACGAACTAACAGCCATGCATGAATTGGGTCGTTGTCAAGGTGCTGGCTGCGGGAGATTTCCGGTATATTTCTCACAAATGTCGCAAGACTTCCGTATAAGAGCAGAGGTTCACCGTTGACGTCAACAACACTTCATTACTTGTACGTGCTTATAAAGGTTTTTGACGGTTTGAAGGAAAATAGACTGCTCGTCATATCTTAAAATCTCGACAACCGCAACGACTACTAAACAAATTCTGAAACTAACAGCTCTTGAGAAATAACTAATTACTTGAGAAATGTCACCACACTGCCACTTAACGCCTACCGTTAGCATTTCACTTTTGCGCGGTATTTTAAAAGATCTGGCATTTTTAATAGACCTCACATATGTACATCCTTATTACAGTATATTGAATTACTACATTTTTGAAACTGTTATCCATAAAACCGGATGATGTGAGGAAGAATATTTGAATATAACAACAACCAAAGAGCTATAACAATTAACTCTCTAAAAGACATAATATAATTGCCCACTGCCTTGATATTACTAAATACTTATTTTCCGCATCGCCTTTCTCTCATGTCATGTCATCTCCCACTTTTAGATCTCATTAATTCAGTTGTTAGTAAATCCGGTCCCATGATCACAATTCACTATTAACGTTGATAGCTATTTACCGAATACGTACGACGTGTAGTTGCATATTTGTGTATTCGGAGACTGAAAAAAGTTATAACTTCAGTGCTGGTTCTCAATTGTGCAGCGCTATAAAACCTCATATATAAATACAAAGTGGCATCATTGATTAGTGAAGTCTGCCATATCAAGCGATTCTCCCGTAAGGAGGCTATTTGTGTATAATGTTATATCGTGTAGAGTAGTAAATGAGTTGCAGGATTGTGAGCAATTGCAGTGGAACCTAGACTATATTCTGAAATGGACAGCGGATGATGGTATTGTGGTAAAAGGGAAGAAAACAGTCAAGTTTTAAGTTTCACCAGGAGAACAAATTCTAACGGTTTTAATTATTGTGCTGATTCGATAAAAGTTCCTCTTGGGGATCATGGTAAGTATCTAGGTGTTAATATAAGGAAAGATCTTCATTGAGGTAATCGCCTGAATGGGATTGTAAATAAAGGGTACAGATCTCTGCACATGGTTATGAGGGTGTTTAGGGGTTGTAATAAGGATGTAAAGCAGAGGGCATGTAAGTCTCCAGTAAGACCCCAAATAGAGTATGGTTCCAGTGTATGGGACCCTCACCAGAATTACTTGATTCAAGAAATGGAAAAAATCCAAAGAAAACAGCTCGATTTGTTCTGGGTGATTTCCGACAAAGGAGAAGCGTTACAAAAATGTTGCAAAGTTTGCGCTGGGAAGATTTGGGAGAAAAAGGAGACTAGCTGCTCGAATAAGTGGTATGTTTCGAGCTGTCAGTGGGGAGTTGGTGTGGAATAAAGTAGTATAATTGGATGGTTCGGCCGCCTCCTCCTCCTCCCGCCGCCTCCTCCGGCGCCCGCGGGAAATTTGAATTTTGGCGGGAAATTTGAATTTTGGCGCGAGATTTGAATTTGTAAACAAAGCCACGTGCTTTTTGACAGCTGTCATCGACAACAACGCAACGCTAACCTCACTGCTGCCATCTTGACGGGCCTAAACCTCACTAGTGCCAACTTAACCTAACTAGCATGAGGTAAACAAAGCCACGTGTTTTTTGACAGCCACGTGCTTTTTGACAGACAACAACGCATCGCTAACCTCTGTACTGCCATCTTGACGGGCCTAAACCTCAGTAGTGCCAACTTAACCTAACTAGTGCGAGATAAACAAATCCACGTGCTTTTTGACAGCCACGTGCTTTTTGACAGATTTGTAAACAAAGCCACGTGCTTTTTGACAGCTGTCATCGACAACAACGCATCGCTAACCTCAGTACTGCCATCTTGACGGGCCTAAACCTCAGTAGTACCAACTTAACCTAACTAGCGTGTGGTAAACAAAGCCACGTGCTTTTGACAGCCACGTGCTTTTTTGACAGCTGTCATCCGCCATCTTTAAACTACAGAGCACCGTGCTGCCCTCTTTCATCACCTATCATCGGCAGTGCTGCCATCTTGACAGACCTAAACCTTAGTGCTACCAACTTAACCTCACTAGCTCGAGATAAACAAATCCACGTGCTTTTTGACAGACACGTGCTTTTTTGATAGCTGTCATCCGCCATCTTTGAGCACAGTGCTGCCCTCTTTAGCTACTTACCTTTGAAATGTGGTGGCGGATAATTTGAAAAATGCTTTTCGACAAGCAGCCATCTTTAATCCAGAGAGAACAGTGCTACCCTCTATGTGGTGGCGGCAATTTGAAAAATTCCACGTGCTCTTGTTTGGAAACAAACTCACGTGCTTTTTCGACAGCTACCATCTGCCATCTTTAATCTATAGAGCACAGTGCTGCCCTCTTTAGCTACTTACCTTTGAAATGTGGTGGCGACAAATTCCACGTGCTCTTGTTTAGTAAACAAACTCACGTGCTTTTTTGTCAGCTGTCATCCGCCATCTTTAATCTATAGAGCACAGTGCTGCCCTCTTTATCGTAGTAGATGTAAATTCGTCACAGCTGTCATCCGCAGTGCTGCCATCTTAACGGGCTTAAACCTTAGTGCTACCAACTTAACCTTACTAGCGCGAGATAAACAAATCCACGTGCTTTTTGACAGCTGTCATCCACCATCTTTAATCTATAGAGCACAGTGGTGCCCTCTTTAGCTACTTACCTTTGAAATGTGGTGGCGGATAATTTGAAAAATGCTTTTTGATAGCAGCCATCTTTGAGCACCGTGCTACCCTCTTTTGTGGTCGCAGGCAATTCCACGTGACAGCAGCCATCTTTAATCATGAGAGCACCGTGCTGCCCTCTATATGGTGGCGGCAAATTCTACATGCTCTTGTTTGGAAACAAACTCACGTGCTTTTTTCTGACAGCTGTCATCCGCCATCTTGTATCACAAACCTCAGTGCTGCGCTCTTTAGCTAGATACCTTTGAAATGTGGTGGCGGCAATTTGAAAAAAATCTATGTGCTCTTGTTTAGTAAACAAAGCCACGTGCTTTTTATGACAGCTATCATCCACCATCTTTAATCAATAGAGCACGGTGCTGCTATCATGCAGGCAATTTCATCACCTGTCATCCGCCATCTTTTAATGAACAGAGCACCGTGCTGCTCTCTGTAGTAGCGGGCAATTTGAAAAGTTCTGTTAGCTGTCATCCGCCATCTTTAATCAAGAGAGCACCGTGCTGCCATCTATGTGGTGGCGGCAAATTCTACGTGCTACGCGCAGCTGTCATCCACCATCTTACATCGCAAACCTCAGTGCTACACTCTATGTGGTGGCGGATAATTTAAAAAGAAAAATTCTACATCAGTCCTCTCTCGACGGTAATTGCACAAGATGGTGACTATACATGACTCCTTAAAGGTGCTTATGCAAGATGATCGCTATACATAGACGCCCTTGGGATGCTTGCGCAAGATGGCGGTTATACAAGGCTCCTTATGAGGGATGCTTGCGCGAGATGGTGGTTGCTCTTATGAGGCGGCTTAAGGATCCATGACTAGGGACGCCCTAAGAATGCTTGCGCAAGATGGCGGATGCAAGATGGCGGCTATACATAGCTCCTTATGAGACAGCCAGTACTCGTTACAACATGTGATCAGAACATTGATTGATGTGTTCAGAACACTGTACTCGATACAACATGTGATTAAAACATTGTGTGGTGTGTTCAGAACACTACATAAGTAGAATCGAACGCTGTAATAGGGGATACCTTTGTTTAGATTGAAACATAACAAGACTAGAATTGAACACTGCACATTGATTGATTGATGTGTTCAGAACACAAAATAAGTAGAATCGAACACTGTACTCGATGTCGTTAACTTCAACATGTGATTAAAACATTGTCTGGTGTGTTCAGAACACTACATAAGTAGAATCGAACGCTGTACAACATGTTAGGGGATACCTTTGTTTAGATTGAAACATAACAAGACTAGAATTGAACACTGCACTCGATGTCGTTACATGCGATCAGAACAATGATTGATGTGTTCAGATCACGAAACAAGTAGAACCGAACACTGTACAACATGTTAGGGGATACCTTTGTTCTAAGAAGATCAGCTTGAAACATAACAAGACTAGAATTGAACACTGCACTCGATACAACATGTAATCAGAACATTGATTGATGCGTTCAGATCACGAAACAAGTAGAACCGAACACTGTACAACATGTTAAGGGATACCTTTGTTTAGATTGAAACTAACAAGACTAACACTTCAAATGATTTGCTTAGTACGAAAATAAAAAAATATATACCGCGTAGCTAACTCGTTCATCACACTGCTAAGACGCTTAGTAATTGTGAATACACTCATACGAAAATCAAGAAAGCACACTGCGTAGCCAACTCGCTCGGCTCACTCGCTTAGTATTTGCAACACACACGGATAAGAATGTTCCGAGATACTTACATGTTTTTTAAGGGAGGGTGAAGGATCATAAATTATATGTACACATGTTGTCTCCTCCAAGTTGTAAGATGAAATAGACTCAGTACTGCGAGTTTCCGCTCTAGCTGGCGAACGGAAGTACCATGATATCTCAGCAAAAAATAATACGCGTGAGCTTGCAAGTCAGACACAATGATGGATACCGCGATTCAAATCCTGGTAACTTATGCCGTCGGGAAGGGTATCCGGCGAGCATCTAGCTGTAAATCCTCGATTCTCGACAGATTCTTAATCCGAGTTCTTTGACGTCAGGAAGGGCAACTAGTTGAAAACAATTATCGAACACGCATCGCGAAGGCAAGAGTGTGCAGCGATATGCTTGTTTAGACTTGCAGATTACGAAAAGAAACATAACAAGACTTGAGTCTTAAAACAAATTCTTGCGATTTAAAATCTTAGTCAGGAAGGGCATCCAGCAGTAAAACAATAGTTCGTGATTTAAAATCTAGCAGTAAAACCCCCGATTCTTGACAGATTCCTAATCCGAGTTCTTTGACGTCAGGAAGGGCAACCGGTTGAAAACAATTATCGAACACGCATCGCGAAGGCAAGAGTGTGCAGCGATATGCTTGTTTAGACTTGCAGATTACGAAAAGAAACATAACAAGACTTGAGTCTTAAAACAAATTCTTGCGATTTAAAATCTTAGTCAGGAAGGGCATCCAGCAGTAAAACAATAGTTCGTGATTTAAAATCTAGCAGTAAAACCCCCGATTCTCGACAGATTCTTAATCCGAGTTCTTTGACGTCAGGAAGGGCAACTAGTTGAAAACAATTATCGAACACGCATCGCGAAGGCAAGAGTGTGCAGCGATATGCTTGTTTAGACTTGCAGATTACGAAAAGAAACATAACAAGACTTGAGTCTTAAAACATAATTTTGCGATTTAAATTCTTAGTCAGGAAGGGCATCCGGTACAAGACTTGAGTCTTAAAACAAATTCTTGCGATTTAAAATCTTAGTCAGGAAGGGCATCCAGCAGTAAAACAATAGTTCGTGATACTGCGATTTAAAATCTAGCTGTATATCCCCCGATTCTCGACAGATTCTTAATCCGAGTTCTTTGACGTCAGGAAGGGCAACTAGTTGAAAACAATTATCGAACACGCATCGCGAAGGCAAGAGTGTGCAGCGATATGCTTGTTTAGACTTGCAGATTACGAAAAGAAACATAACAAGACTTGAGTCTTAAAACAAATTCTTGCGATTTAAAATCTTAGTCAGGAAGGGCATCCAGCAGTAAAACAATAGTTCGTGATACTGCGATTTAAAATCTAGCAGTAAAACCCCCGATTCTCGACAGATTCTTAATCCGAGTTCTTTGGCGTCAGGAAGGGCAACCGGTCGAAAACAATAGGGTATGATGTAAGAGGTTAGATACTACCAGTTTTGCGTCAGGAAGGGCAACTAGTCTTAAAACAAAACAGATTCTTAATCCGAGTTCTTTGACGTCAGGAAGGGCAACCGGTCGAAAACTATAGTGTATGATGTAAGAGGTTAGATACTGCCAGTTTTGCGTCAGGAAGGGCAACTCAACAAATTCTTGCGATTTAAAATCCTAGTCAGGAAGGGCAGCCGGTCGTAAAACTATGGTGTGAGGCGGGGTGTGCAAAAAAGCCAGCATTAAGTAAGGGCTGTTGACAGGAGGCGTTAAACCATGTGCATGCTCCTTCACCAGGAGAAGCCTACATGCCGGTACCGTGCAGGTTCTTTCGATAGGAGTAGGCACTGTGTGTGTTTTAACCTCTCCGTACAATCATGATATTTTACGTTAGGGACTTACATAGGCTAAATGCTACACATTCCGTGTAAGAGGTTAGATATTGCCAGTTTTGCGTCAGGAAGGGCATCTCAACAAATTCTTGCGATTTAAAATCCTAGTCAGGAAGGGCAGCCGGTCGTAAAACTATCGTGTGAGGCGGGGTGTGCAAAAAAGCCAGCATTAAGTAAGGGCTGTTGATAGGAGGCGTTAAACCATGTGCATGCTCCTTCACCAGGAGAAGCCTACATGCCGGTACCGTGCAGGTTCTTTCGATAGGAGTAGGCACTGTGTGTGTTTTAACCTCTCCGTACAATCATGATATTTTACGTTAGGAACTTACATAGGCTAAATGCTACACATTCCGTGTAAGAGATTAGATACTGCCAGTTTTGCGTCAGGAAGGGCAACTCAACAAATTCTTGCGATTTAAAATCCTAGTCAGGAAGGGCAGCCGGTCGTAAAACTATGGTGTGAGGCGGGGTGTGCAAAAAAGCCAGCATTAAGTAAGGGCTGTTGATAGGAGGCGTTAAACCATGTGCATGCTCCTTCACCAGGAGAAGCCTACATGCCGGTACCGTGCAGGTTCTTTCGATAGGAGTAGGCACTGTGTGTGTTTTAACCTCTCCGTACAATCATGATATTTTACGTTAGGAACTTACATAGGCTAAATGCTACACATTCCGTGTAAGAGGTTAGATACTGCCAGTTTTGCGTCAGGAAGGGCAACTCATCAAATTCTTGCGATTTAAAATCCTAGTCAGGAAGGGCAGCCGGTCGTAAAACTATGGTGTGAGGCGGGGTGTGCAAAAAAGCCAGCATTAAGTACGGGCTGTTGATAGGAGGCGTTAAACCATGTGCATGATCCTTCACCAGGAGAAGCATACATGCCGGTACCGTGCAGGTTCTTTCGATAGGAGTAGGCACTGTGTGTGTTTTAACCTCTCCGTACAATCGTGATATTTTACGTTAGGAACTTACATAGGCTAAATGCTACACATTCCGTGGCAGAGCCGGGAATCGAACTCGGACCTCCGAGGGTAGCAGCTAACTACTACACTACAGAGGAGGACTATTTCAGAATATTTTACAACCTTAATTAGTACTGTGTTTTAAGAGCTTGAATGGTACTCAGCTAAGAAGACGTTCGCGAGTTACAAGACGCTTATCATTGTCCTCGTTCAAGGCCGAGCTGGAAGATACGTGTACAATTTCAGCTAACACACGCATTCCGCTGCTCGCTCTGCGCTGATACGACTTCATGGACAGTAGAACAAACCCATAGCCTACAGTATGCATGCCTCTCACCCGGTAGTCTCGGGTTCGATTCTCTTGGGAATAAAAATGTGTTTAAATCGCAAGAATTTGTTGAGTTGTTCTTTGCACACTCTTGCCTTCGCGATGCGTGTTCGATAATTGTTTTCAACCGGTTGCCCTTCCTGACGTCAAAGAACTCGGATTAAGAATCTGTCGAGAATCGGGGGTTTTACAGCTAGATGCACTTCTTAGATTTTAAATCACGAACCATTGTTTTACTGCTGGATGCCCTTCCTGACTAAGATTTTAAATCGCAAGAATTTGTTTTAAGACTCAAGTCTTGTTATGTTTCTTTTCGTAATCTGCAAGTCTAAACAAGCATATCGCTGCACACTCTTGCCTTCGCGATGCGTGTTCGATAATTGTTTTCAACTAGTTGCCCTTCCTGACGTCAAAGAACTCGGATTAAGAATCTGTCGAGAATCGGGGGTTTTACTGCTAGATTTTAAATCACGAACTATTGTTTTACTGCTGGATGCCCTTCCTGACTAAGATTTTAAATCGCAAGAATTTGTTTTAAGACACAAGTCTTGTTATGTTTCTTTTCGTAATCTGCAAGTCTAAACAAGCATATCGCTGCACACTCTTGCCTTCGCGATACGTGTTCGATAATTGTTTTCAACCGGTTGCCCTTCCTGACGTCAAAGAACTCGGATTAAGAATCTGTCGAGAATCGGGGGTTTTACTGCTAGATTTTAAATCACGAACTATTGTTTTACTGCTGGATGCCCTTCCTGACTAAGATTTTAAATCGCAAGAATTTGTTTTAAGACTCAAGTCTTGTTATGTTTCTTTTCGTAATCTGCAAGTCTAAACAAGCATATCGCTGCACACTCTTGCCTTCGCGATGCGTGTTCGATAATTGTTTTCAACTAGTTGCCCTTCCTGACGTCAAAGAACTCGGATTAAGAATCTGTCGAGAATCGGGGGTTTTAATGCTAGATTTTAAATCACGAACTATTGTTTTACTGCTGGATGCCCTTCCTGACTAAGATTTTAAATCGCAAGAATTTGTTTTAAGACTCAAGTCTTGTTATGTTTCTTTTCGTAATCTGCAAGTCTAAACAAGCAAATCGCTGCACACTCTTGCCTTCGCGATGCGTGTTCGATAATTGTTTTCAACCGGTTGCCCTTCCTGACGTCAAAGAACTCGGATTAAGAATCTGTCGAGAATCGGGGGTTTTACTGCTAGATTTTAAATCACGAACTATTGTTTTACTGCTGGATGCCCTTCCTGACTAAGATTTTAAATCGCAAGAATTTGTTTTAAGACTCAAGTCTTGTTATGTTTCTTTTCGTAATCTGCAAGTCTAAACAAGCATATCGCTGCACACTCTTGCCTTCGCGATGCGTGTTCGATAATTGTTTTCAACTAGTTGCCCTTCCTGACGTCAAAGAACTCGGATTAAGAATCTGTCGAGAATCGAGGATTTACAGCTAGATGCTCGCCGGATACCCTTCCCGACGGCATAAGTTACCAGGATTTGAATCGCGGTATCCATCATTGTGTCTGACTTGCAAGCTCACGCGTATTATTTTTTGCTGAGATATCATGGTACTTCCGTTCGCCAGCTAGAGCGGAAACTCGCAGTACTGCGTCTATTTCATCTTACAACTTGGAGGAGACAACATGTGTACATATAATTTATGATCCTTCACCCTCCCTTAAAAAACATGTAAGTATCTCGGAACATTCTTATCCGTGTGTGTTGCAAATACTAAGCGAGTGAGCCGAGCGAGTTGGCTACGCAGTGTGCTTTCTTGATTTTCGTATGAGTGTATTCACAATTACTAAGCGTCTTAGCAGTGTGATGAACGAGTTAGCTACGCGGTATATATTTTTTTATTTTCGTACTAAGCAAATCATTTGAAGTGTTAGTCTTGTTAGTTTCAATCTAAACAAAGGTATCCCTTAACATGTTGTACAGTGTTCGGTTCTACTTGTTTCGTGATCTGAACACATCAATCAATGTTCTGATTACATGTTGTATCGAGTGCAGTGTTCAATTCTAGTCTTGTTATGTTTCAAGCTGATCTTCTTAGAACAAAGGTATCCCCTAACATGTTGTACAGTGTTCGGTTCTACTTGTTTCGTGATCTGAACACATCAATCATTGTTCTGATCGCATGTAACGACATCGAGTGCAGTGTTCAATTCTAGTCTTGTTATGTTTCAATCTAAACAAAGGTATCCCCTAACATGTTGTACAGCGTTCGATTCTACTTATGTAGTGTTCTGAACACACCAGACAATGTTTTAATCACATGTTGAAGTTAACGACATCGAGTACAGTGTTCGATTCTACTTATTTTGTGTTCTGAACACATCAATCAATCAATGTGCAGTGTTCAATTCTAGCCTTGTTATGTTTCAATCTAAACGAAGGTATCCCCTAATACAGCGTTCGATTCTACTTATGTAGTGTTCTGAACACACCACACAATGTTTTAATCACATGTTGTATCGAGTACAGTGTTCTGAACACATCAATCAATGTTCTGATCACATGTTGTGTCGAGTACTGGCTGTCTCATAAGGAGCTATGTATAGCCGCCATCTTGCATCCGCCATCTTGCGCAAGCATCCTTAGGGCGTCTCTAGTCATGGATCCTTAAGCCGCCTCATAAGAGCAACCACCATCTCGCGCAAGCATCCCTCATAAGGAGCCTTGTATAACCGACATCTTGCGCAAGCATCCCAAGGGCGTCTATGTATAGCGATCATCTTGCATAAGCACCTTTAAGGAGTCATGTATAGTCACCATCTTGTGCAATTAGCGTCGAGAGAGGACTGATGTAGCATTTTTCTTTTTAAATTATCCGCCACCACATAGAGTGTAGCACTGAGGTTTGCGATGTAAGATGGTGGATGACAGCTGCGCGTAGCACGTAGAATTTGCCGCCACCACATAGATGGCAGCACGGTGCTCTCTTGATTAAAGATGGCGGATGACAGCTAACAGAACTTTTCAAATTGCCCGCTACTACAGAGAGCAGCACGGTGCTCTGTTCATTAAAAGATGGCGGATGACAGGTGATGAAATTGCCTGCATGATAGCAGCACCGTGCTCTATTGATTAAAGATGGTGGATTATAGCTGTCATAAAAAGCACGTGGCTTTGTTTACTAAACAAGAGCACATAGATTTTTTCAAATTGCCGCCACCACATTTCAAAGGTATCTAGGTAAAGAGCGCAGCACTGAGGTTTGTGATGCAAGATGGCGGATGACAGCTGTCAGAAAAAAGCACGTGAGTTTGTTTCCAAACAAGAGCATGTAGAATTTGCCGCCACCACATAGAGGGCAGCACGGTGCTCTCATGATTAAAGATGGCTGCTGTCACGTGGAATTGCCTGCCACCACAAAGGGTAGCACGGTGCTCAAAGATGGCTGCTATCAAAAAGCATTTTTCAAATTATCCGCCACCACATTTCAAAGGTAAGTAGCTAAAGAGGGCACCACTGTGCTCTATAGATTAAAGATGGTGGATGACAGCTGTCAAAAAGCACGTGGATTTGTTTATCTCGCGCTAGTAAGGTTAAGTTGGTAGCACTAAGGTTTAAGCCCGTTAAGATGGCAGCACTGCGGATGACAGCTGTGACGAATTTACATCTACTACGATAAAGAGGGCAGCACTGTGCTCTATAGATTAAAGATGGCGGATGACAGCTGACAAAAAAGCACGTGAGTTTGTTTACTAAACAAGAGCACGTGGAATTTGTCGCCACCACATTTCAAAGGTAAGTAGCTAAAGAGGGCAGCACTGTGCTCTATAGATTAAAGATGGCAGATGGTAGCTGTCGAAAAAGCACGTGAGTTTGTTTCCAAACAAGAGCACGTGGAATTTTTCAATTTGCCGCCACCACATAGAGGGTAGCACTGTTCTCTCTGGATTAAAGATGGCTGCTTGTCGAAAAGCATTTTTCAAATTATCCGCCACCACATTTCAAAGGTAAGTAGCTAAAGAGGGCAGCACTGTGCTCAAAGATGGCGGATGACAGCTATCAAAAAAGCACGTGGCTGTCAAAAAGCATGTGGATTTGTTTATCTCGAGCTAGTGAGGTTAAGTTGGTAGCACTAAGGTTTAGGTCTGTCAAGATGGCAGCACTGCCGATGATAGGTGATGAAAGAGGGCAGCACGGTGCTCTGTAGTTTAAAGATGGCGGATGACAGCTGTCAAAAAAGCACGTGGCTGTCAAAAGCACGTGGCTTTGTTTACCACACGCTAGTTAGGTTAAGTTGGTACTACTGAGGTTTAGGCCCGTCAAGATGGCAGTACTGAGGTTAGCGATGCGTTGTTGTCGATGACAGCTGTCAAAAAGCACGTGGCTTTGTTTACAAATCTGTCAAAAAGCACGTGGCTGTCAAAAAGCACGTGGATTTGTTTATCTCGCACTAGTTAGGTTAAGTTGGCACTACTGAGGTTTAGGCCCGTCAAGATGGCAGTACAGAGGTTAGCGATGCGTTGTTGTCTGTCAAAAAGCACGTGGCTGTCAAAAAACACGTGGCTTTGTTTACCTCATGCTAGTTAGGTTAAGTTGGCACTAGTGAGGTTTAGGCCCGTCAAGATGGCAGCAGTGAGGTTAGCGTTGCGTTGTTGTCGATGACAGCTGTCAAAAAGCACGTGGCTTTGTTTACAAATTCAAATCTCGCGCCAAAATTCAAATTTCCCGCCAAAATTCAAATTTCCCGCGGGCGGCGGAGGCGCAGGCGGCGGCGGAGGAGGCGGCGGGAGGAGGCGGCGGGAGGAGGGGGAGGCGGCCGAACCATCCAATTATACTACTGAATAACATTAGTAGACAAACAAGCTCGAGTGGAGCTTTTAAACGTGTCAAAGGTAATACGAAGATAAAGTTTGAAATGAAGGAGAGAAATTAGGGCAAATTTCCATTATGAAAGGAGGAGTAAAAGACCGGAATAAATTATTAACGAAAACGTACTATATATTCCCAAGTTCTTTGAAAAATTTAATAGTAAGCTACGTAAACTATTAATGGGGATTCTCCCACCTTCACAGCTCTAAATGCATTCATTGATGACTGAGATAAATAGCAAGAAGATAAAATTAATGCCATATCATAGCTTCGAACACCGGTCTGTAAGTCTCGTGAACATTACGTTCCTTAAATTCCAGTGCATTCACTTGCCATTTCCTTTCCTACATCATGTAAGATTATAGAGAATTTGATAACACATACGTCTTACACTTGCAGATGATAATTTATTTCTCCTTCCCGATTTTCCTAGACATGTGGGCTTTCTCAAATTATGAAAATGTCGTTTTTCTACTAAAAGCAAGAATCGGTTGATTTTCTGTCCAATGATTAAAAACAACATTTTAGTAGATTGGGTGGTCACGCTGGAATATGGGAATACAATTATGAGTATAATGTCGCCTTATACAATAAAGTTAATGTAAAAATTCCAAACATTGTCTAATATTTCTCATAACTATATTTCTTATTGAGGTTACTCTGTTACTGGTACATCTCTAAGGTGCTTTCTCCCTGTCAGCAGTAGCCCAGGGTATACATTTTAATAGAAGCTATTAATGTCATCAAATGGTATAAACATGATAGTAACTTCTCCAGGTTTTCAATTATTTTTACACAGGGACTGGCAGATGACCTTCTTGGTATGCTTTCTTAGTGGGCAAATATGGAACTTCAGATGTCTAAGTAATTTTTTGACTTCGAAATTTTGTGTTTCATTGAAATGATAAGTTATAAAGCTAAAGTGTAGTTACAACAAAATTAAGGCGACAGTTATGAAATATGTAGGTTTAGCGTTTAGAAGAACTCCAATCATTCTGATGTTCAGAAACAGAGAGAAGAAAGGCAACATAGGCAGAATTGCAATAGCGAATAATTAGAATTTCATTACTGATCCGTCTATGAGCTATCTGTTCTAGGCTGCACTGGCATTACGTAGTTGCTCTTTTCCTAAGTGGGATCTATTTTCTTGCCTTTGGCTCTCTTTGGACCACATTCCTAATGAGTAAACCGCATTGATAGCGATTAATGCTATCAAAGGTGTGCACTCTTCCTTCTCCTGGAGGGCGGTCTTCTTCAATAAATCTGCCCTATCTTAATGAAACATCTCGCTCTATCGGAAAAGGTCAGCACGGAAGTAAACGAGAGGAGGAAATCGACAAGTATGTCGTCAAGTGATCTGAGGGACTCCAGCAGTGCCTCCTTCAAATTAATGATACATCCTTGGAGTGACGTCATTGTGAGTGCCAGGCGCACATTATCTCCCCTCCTGTGCTTCATCGTAAGGACTAATAATAGTTTTACGACGCCCCCATGATGGGGAGTACAGGCGTCGTTTGTAGAGTGGGAGTTCTCCTTTCTTTCCTAGTCAAACATTAAGATGATACTTCTGCTCAGCCCCGAGCTCAACTAGCCAGTAAGTCATACAGTATGAAAGGGCAGAAGGGGGAAGTAAAATCCGCATTTTCCTTACAGTGGCTTCTTGAAAAATGTACATATATTTAAAATTTCGCCCAACTTGGCCTACACGATATTGATTCTAAACAGGCGTGGCTATAGAATCACTGTATTATATCTACTATTCATATTTCAAATACTTTAAGTCTACTAACCCTTGACTAATAATTCTAATTCGAATGATATCCCAAAACTTCAACTACTACCGAAATAGATGCGATAGTTGAAGCAAATTTCTAGGCAGTTTGTTTGTTAACCTAAGATATGAGGTAAATATGGGGCACTGTGGGAGTGGTAGGATTCAGGTAGTTTTTACCTTACATCATGGATATTGTTGGTTCAACATGCAAACTTCCCAGGAATGTGTTTTGGCATATCGCACGAGTTCAGCCAGTAATGTGAATGTCAGCTAAGTTAAGTGTGTATGAGGATAAATTGAGTTTCCATTTATTGGCTACGTGAGCAGCACACAAATATGCTGTTACTAATTCAGGTCGTAAAGAAAGAGAAACGATATATAAACACTTTCATGATGGGCGACCAAGTTATTTTTGGCCAGTGCACGATGCGTGTGTCGACGAAATCAGTGAGATCACTCCTGTTACACTATCCTATTTGAATGTGAATTTGGATCGTTGTAAGATGGGATCACTACCATTGTTGGAGGAGGAACTCATTTAAAATATCTGGGGATAAAATGTTGGCGATACTTTTATCAGTGTTAGAAGTGTATCTTTCAATTTGTTCACTGAACATTACAACACCGTATAAATTGAATAGCTCTGTCAAATTACGTCTGTTACGTTCGCTGCTACTGAAATGACCGAAGAAATGCATGGTATATTTAGAAAGCCCAATGCCTGACGCTACATAACTTTAAGAATGATGTTTAAATCGACAATCCAGGAACTGAACCTTGGATGGTGGAGTTCAAAGGTCCCTGACATAAGTTTTGTCCTAGTAGGAGATTTCATCACATTTACTGGAGGCTATTCAATATTCCATGGAGTTAAGTTTCAACATAAGCGATCTGAATATCTTACTTGATTCATTAACGAAGTATGGGCTCCTGTCTGAGCTGTGCAGTAGTTAGAGCTACCAACCGAGTCCTGTAAGTCATCCATCGTACTCGTCTGATTTGGTCTGCTCATGGGGTTTTGCGTGGAAGAGGAAACTCCCAAATTCCTAAAATCTCCTTTCAAGACTCTTGATCAGCAAAACGAGCTACAAAGCCGGTTACAATTTTTTCATAGTGTAATTATTCCGTTACTTTACTTGATAATCCCTAAACCGTTAGAGGAGGAATTTTCACCGGGACTATGTGTAAGTTGGGTAGTGTCCTCTTTCACAGAAATGTACTGAGCTAAAAATGTTCTAAGTAACAGCTCGACCTATGGGGATGATGGAGACAAATTTTCATTTTACAGACCAGAGTCTCTTTAGAAACAACTAAGCAAGTGTGTTCTATCAGTATCAATCGAGCTTAGGGAAGAAATAAAGTGTGACACGCTGAGAGTGTCGATAGAACTGTCCATCAGAGCACGCAACACAGTTTCTGTTAGGCGCGTCAGTGCGGGAATAATGTGTACATATGCAGTGATTGGGAGAATCAGGACAAAAATTGCCGGAATGTATTCACCGCGTGAAGGAAGCGGTCAAGACGGAGGAGCAAAAGATTTACCAACAAGAAGCAATCCAGTTGGCTAATCTAGAGAAAGCGGCCTACATCAAGAAACAATGCATGTGTGTAGAGTACATGCAACCTACGACTGAGCATTTGGAGGACGTAACGAAGGCATGAGTACGAGTTCATCGTCAATAGGAACAAGTAATTGCCATGGGTGACTTAACACAGACATTTAAAACAACAATGCCGAATGTCGGCAGCTTATGAACATGAATACGTCTTGCGATATGAACATTTGGCAAACGTCTCTTGCACACCACTCCTCAACGTCACACATGACAATGGACTCAGTGAAGGATATAGACAAATTACTTCAACCCGGACAGACATCTGTACCACGAATTTCAGCCGATGACTCAATATACCTTGTAACTCAATAGTGCAACATGAATTATTTTGGCATAGTATATTTGCATCGGCGCTGTTTGAAAAACAAGATGATTCCAAAGCAAAGGTGAGAATATGTCACCAATTCTCCTAACAAGGTTGATGAGGCCACGATTCTGCATAAAACAAACAGTAATGAGCAGAGTGATAGGAAGCAACACTGCGGGAGGGGGGATAGGAGAGGTTTCCGTGGTAGGTACCAGAAATGAGAAAAGGACCATCATTCGACATTTCAGATAATGAGATATATCAGACAATTGACTTTGTAATTACATACACAGATTATCATGGGATTTGAAAAAAGTCCTCGAGATAACATAGATGAAGTCAAGTAATGCGTTTTCCCACTTTCATTAAAGACCACAGAGTTCGGCGTAGCAACAGCGATGTCCATGAGCGGCGCCTTCTCAGGAATCGATGAACAGTGACCAGATGAAACGCACTATCGGAAAGTAGAAAACAAAGGAAGAGCAGAAATATGGAAAACAAAGAAGCAAGCAAAGCATGGAAAATATGGAGAAGGGAAAGAGAAATAGAAAAGCCAAAGGGAAAGGGGGAGAGAAAAAAAGGTAAAGGTGAACAAAGGAAAGCGGTCCGGACGGAATAAAAAGTATTAAAGTGGCCAAAAGTATAAAAATACAGGAAATTTCCCATGAAGATTTAGAAAAATCAGAAAAAGATTCCAAATAATGGCAATTACAATTCAAGATAAGGTGCATGGGAGAGTCTGACATCAAATGTGTGTGGGTGGAGGGGAAAGGGGCTGGGTGAACTAAAATAATAAAGCAAATATGCAAATTCTAAAAAAGGTGGACTAGAGTAATCAGTGTAGACATGACGTAAGCATAACTACCAGAAAACAAATTTTGAAAGAACTCTCCCTCACTACCCAAGGACAGAAAAGAAAAGAGAAAAAAGAGGGATTCAAGAAGAAAATTTCTTAAGTTCAGAAAAGTTAGCCTTGCGAATATCCTGAGGATTAGAAATAGACTGTAATTGAACAGTAACCGAAGAAGGGAAAGAAAGAATTTGGTATGGGCCAATCCATAAAGGGGAAAGCTTAGCCGAAATATGATGTTGGGTAGAACTGATGGGATGGTTTTTCAACAAAACCTCATCAAAGAACTTAAAGTTGGGCGGGCGGAGGCGGGAATTACATGGTTTTCGGTGAACATCCCTGGCATGATTTAAATTACGAAGAACTTCCTGAAATTGAGAGTCAGCAAATGAGCAGGGGTAAGCAACAAAGAAGGCAAATTACAATTTAAAGAGTATGAAGATCTCTTCCCAAGAAAAGCTTGGCGGGAGAAAATGAGGTAGAATCATTAACAGTAGCGTTTAAAGCCAAACAAAAGTAAGGGAGTTCAGTATCCCATGACTTGTGATTTTGGGAATGAAGGATGGAAAGAAAAGATTTAAGATTCCGGTGGTAACGCTCAACAACATTTGCCTGAGGGTGATAAGGTGAGGTACAAACCTTTTTGATGCCATAAGAAAAACAAAATTTATAAAAAACTTTCGAAGTAAAAATAGCAGCATTATCAGAGACCAGAATTTTTGGAATGCCTATAAGAGGAAAAACTTGCTTAGTTAGTAAATTTATAATAATCTGAGAAGAAATGTTGCGTAATGGGCGTACAACAAGAAATTTTAAAAACCATCCAATAAAGTAAATATATAGGAGTTTGATTTAGAAAATTTCACCAAAGGGCCGACAATGTCGATTTAGAATTTCTCGGCCGGGTAAGTAGAGGGCGAGGCAGCATATGTTCCGAAAAGTTGATGATTTGGGGGCTTGTCTTTTTGGCATAGGTCGCAAGATCGGACCCAAGAGAAAACATCCTTTCTCATTTGGGGCCAATAAAACTGAGAGGCAATGCGAGAATAATATTTCGCCATTCCAAAATGTCCACCAGTATGGGATCCATCAAAGTATTGAAATATCATGGGACGTAATGCGGAAGGAAGAACCAAACGAGGAGTAGCCCGAGGGGTAGGTTTGAAAACAGTAAGTTTATTTACAATACGAAATGGTCCAGAATAAAAAATTAGAAGAAATGTCGGTTTTTAATTGTTGACAGTATGGATGAAGGTTTTTATGGCCTTGACATGATTGAAAAGGCAAAGGAGAATTTATAAGAGAGGAAACAGAATTTACCGTAGCAACCGAAATGTGGTTTATTTCAGAATCAGCAAGATTATGGTCTTCAAAGAGGCGAGACAACGCATC
Organism: Anabrus simplex; assembly: GCF_040414725.1. Classification (NCBI taxonomy): domain Eukaryota; kingdom Metazoa; phylum Arthropoda; class Insecta; order Orthoptera; family Tettigoniidae; genus Anabrus; species Anabrus simplex. The sequence continues at coordinate 23,413,124 of NC_090266.1, read as the reverse complement.
AGCGACCGAATTTTGAAAACCAGAGACAAATTTCAAGGAGAATTTAAAACGTGACAAACGAAGTAGCCAACGACCAGTGAGTCCAATTTTCGGAGCATTATTAAGTAACCAAGAAAGAGCCTGGTTATCAGTGCTCACGATGAATTCTCGATTATCTAGATATTCCGCGAAATGTTCAATTGAGAGGTTTAAAGCAAGTGTTTCCCGTTCATAGACGGAGTATTTACGTTCCACAGGTGACAATAAGCGACTAAAATAGGCAATAGGGCGGGTTTCGCCCTGCACAGTTTGTTGCAAAACAGCGCCAATGGCGATATCGGAAGCATCCTTAGAAAGCTCAAATGTAGTGTTAAAATCAGGAATTTACAAAAGAGGAGCTTGGGATAGTTTGGCCTTTAAACAGGAAAATCATCTTGCTGTGATTCACCCCAGTGTAACTTTATGCCTTAGCGTTTCAATAAGTTAAGAGGTTCAGAAGTATGGGAAAAATTAGGTATATATTTTCCGTAAAATCCGACCATGCCAAGAAAAGAACGTAACTGCTTTAAGTTCTTAGGAGGAGGCATTGCAGAAACCCTATCCGGATCGACAGCAACACCGTTGGAACTGAGAATATGCCCTAAAAACTTAATCGAAGTTTGAGCAATTACGACTTTAGAAGGATTTGGCGTTAAACCCACTGAACGAAGACGTGTTAGGACTTCACTAACATGCTATAGGTGAGTTGAAAGATCAGGGGAATAGATCAAAATATCGTCAATAAATGGGAACAGATATTGATATTTTATGTCAGAAAAAAGTGAATCAGCAAAGCGTTGCATAATTTGGGAACATAAATTAAGGCCAAAGGGAACTTTTTGAATCTGAAATAGACCATTAGGAGTAATGAAAGCAGTGCAACGCGAGCTAATTTCGTCTAAAGGAATTTGATTTAACCAGAATTAAAATCGAAAATGGAGTAGTATCTGGCATTGTAGAAATGTTGAAAGGCGGACTGCAATTTGGGCATAGGATAAGAATCGTAGAGTATGCGTCTATTTAATTTTCTATAATCTACGATGAATCTTGAAGATCCATCCGGTTTATCTACAACGAAGGCAGGGGAAGCATAATTAAGAGAAGAAGAAATTATAGGTTTGTCTTGAAGCATTTTATCAACTAATTGATTTAACATTTTCATTCGAGCAGGGCTTAAAAAAGGGGATGAGCGAACCGGAGTAGTACCGATTAAGTCAATATGTACCTTGAAATTTTTTACAGTACCAAGAACAGGAGTGATAACGTCAGAAAATTCGGTTAACAAAGAGGCAATTTGATCAGAATGAATGGAATTAATAAGATATCGATGAAGTCAAAGAAGGATAATCAGCAATATTAATCAATGGAATAACTGTTGAGGAAAAATGGAAAGAAACCGTAGAGATCATTGAATCAAAAATTAGGCCAGTATGGGAGAAAAATCATAGCCTAAAATAATACGAGAAGATAAGTCCGAAACAACAAGAAAGGTAAACGGCCAAGAAAAATGTTGAATTTTAACAGTAAGAGAAATATGACCGAGTACATCAATAGGTTGATTAGAAGCCGAAACACAACAGGCAGTAGAAGGAAAAAATGAAGATGAGGAGGTACTTTTTTCAAGGATTCAAGAAAGGATAAACTAATTAAGGAAACAGCAGCCCCTGAATAAAGAAGAGCGACTGAAGGGACATTATTAATAGTCAAGACAAGTAGGGGGTACAAATGACGAACCTTCAGTCAAAAAAGTTGAGAAGAAAATTTAAGCGGCGAAGAACGAACATTGGAAACAAAGTCAGAGGGGGACTGAACAACAGAAGACAGATTTTTCCCATCATGACGCCTACTGTCTAACGACGCGGGTAAGCCACGTTTCGTGAAGTAGGGAGTAGCAAAATTTCGAGAAATATGACCCTTTCCATTACAGCGGAAGCAGATAATAGAACGAGTATTATCAGAAGAAACGGATGCAGAAGCTAAAGCTAAAGAAGGGAAAGGTGAAGGACGAGAATCTACAGGAGGTGGGATAGATGAGTAATAAGAAACATCTCCCAAAGAATTAATGGCATGGGATTGAGCTAAATTATAAAGCTGAAGCATGGACTTAGGAGGATTTAAAGCGTTAAAGAGCTAGCGAAAGGAAGGAGTAGCGTGGAATTGAACAATGGAAATTAAGTCATTGACGGAATGAGCGATGTTTAAAATATCACTGTAGGTTGTAATCGAATCAAGGTAATCATGAGCAGGTTCAGTGGGAAGTTGATGACGACGAATAAATTCAAGGCTGAGCTTACAACGTATTTCGTAAGGTAAGAAATAGTTATGTATGGCATTACGAAGTAGATACCAATTTGAAAAGCTTAACATATTATCAACCCAAAATTTAGTAAAAAATTTGGGGGACAGTAATCCCATTAACTGAGGAAATGAAGCATGTCTGATATTCAGAAATTTTCGGGCGGAAAAGAGCCACAAGGTCAAACTACGAGAATCGGTAGATTGTAATTTGGGTACTTGATCAATAGATTGTTTTTATGATCTGTACATTCAGAGAGGTATCAAGAGAATTATGTTGAGGTACTGAAGGGGGGCGGGAATGAAAATGTGGACCAGGAGACATAGAATGTTGTTGAGGCAATGGAACCAGTGAGCAAATCGGGAGAAAGATCACGTGAAGATAATGTTGGGGTATCAGAAAAGGAAATTAGATCACCAGTTGAAACATTAGGTAAAGACCGGTTTTGATATAATGGGGGTGGAGATAAATCACTATCTTCGCCGAAGCGAAAATTATCCGAAAAGCAAGCCATAATGTTAAAAGAACAACAACAAAAAAGAGAAAATGTCTAAAGAAAACGCAAAAATAGTATCAGTTTGAAGAAGAAAATATAATTAAAGTGAGGAGGAAAAGAATGTCGCTACCATTTGTAACGCAATAGTGCAACATAAATAATTTTGGCATAGTATATTTGCATCGGCGCTGTTTGAAAAACAACATGATTCCAAAGCGAAGGGGAGAATATGTCACCAGTTCTCCTAACAAGGTTGATGAAGCCAAGATTCTGCGTAAAACAAACAGTAATGAGCAGAGTGATAGGAAGCAACACTGGGGGAGAGGTTTCCGTGGTAGGTACCAGAAATGAGAAAAGGATCATCATTCGACATTTCAGATAATGAAATATATCAGACGATTGACTTTGTAATTACATACACAGATTATCATGGGATTTGAAAAAAGTCCACGAGATAACATAGATGAAGTCCAGTAATCCGTTTTCCCACTTTCATTAACGACTACAGATTTCGAACAATCAAAACAAGGGAAGAAACTGCTACCCAAAATCTTCTCACAAACTTTACATCGATTTACACATACCGTAGACTCATAACATTCCTTTTTTAGGATAACAAGGATAAACTTTTCTTAAAGCAACATTCTAGCGTGACGACCATAATTATTGGCCACGATTTAAAAGAATTAACACCTCCAGGGTGTTTTACAAAACTCTAATAATACAAGCAAAGGAGGGACGGGAGGGAAAAGAGGAAGATGAAAAATAACAAGGATGAAAGAAAAATAGGAATCCGACTTCACGATACTTAGAGAGAGTTCTTTCACCGGCTACTGTGCTATTTAAAAGGTTTGAACATATCATGTCGACGGTTGTCACTCAGTCCAAATTTTAGATTTGCATCTTCATTTTATGTCGTAAAAATTTTAAGTCCAAAGAACATCGAAACAGATTAGGCACAAAATAAGGCCTTCAATAAACAGTATGAATAAACGGACAAATGCCTGAAAGGGCGAATTTAGTTCTTGCAAAATTAGAAGTAAAGTGTTTGCTCACCCAATGTCCCGACGATACGATGTTTCCAGTTGGACTGAAAAGACTTGCGCTTCAATACAGCAAGCCGCACAAGGACAGTGGCCCCCTACACACACACACACATATACACACACACACACACACACATACTGTATACAATTCGATGCCAGGCTGCTGAGACGAGCACGGCAGTGCATTATATATACGCCAAGAAACGAAGCCCAGTAACTTCGAGAAGTTTTAGGTGACGTAGCAGATGACGTAGACCGTAGAATGTAAACACAGAATGGCAGTCAGTATGTAGTGAGACACGGGAAGGAAGGGACGGGTGAGCACCAAATATGATTAAACCATTAATACATAGATAATAATAACAGTAGAAAGCATATAGTCTAGTAGAAATGTAGATATTTCTGATTATTGGATACGTAGATGTGACGATGTTTCTAGAAGCTTGTAGAACGTAGATCGAAGGGTTATGGCAGGAGTACGTTACAACCTGTCGTTACCTGTCGTATTCCTCAAAGGCCCGAATGACTAAATCAAGGACTATCACATTCAGAGATCTATCTAAATTAAATTACAGTATGGTTTACTGAAGGTGCACTACATGTTCTATGGCACCATGACGCACGCTATGACCGACACATCCCACTTAAAACACTAGGGCAACGCGATCCCCAGCATGGTGGCTAAGCCTGAATTAAAGGAACAAGTGGCAAGTCTATATGCCAGAAAGTGGAAATTTTAAAGGCAACCGACGTAAGATAACATTCACCTGTTTAAACGGTTACGAAATAGTGAAATAAAACAGTGAAATAAAACTTATTAATATAATAATTAACATAGCCTTACTCATTAAAAGACACATTCTTTCACTAATAACTGGCACGTACCCCTCCTTATGGAAAGATATCGTTGTTGTCTTCCTCCCTAAAATCAACACCTGAAGGCATGACTGACTGCCTGCCAGTGATATATTACCGGCTCCTTCGAAAGCCCTAGAATATATTGCACACCAACTACTTGCAAACACACGCTATTCTTGACGAACACTAGTCTGGTTTACGACGTAAAAGGTTGCAGATGACATTCACAATGCGATGGACAAACGACTAGTTACAAACCTTATTGAATTCGCTCAGGCTTTTGTATCAGTTGACATAGACATACAACTCTGCAAACATTTTAAGCTCCGTTTTTCTACAAGCAGTCTCCAGTGGACGAGCACCTACCTCCATGGTCGTCAGCAGTGTGTAAGAGAAACGAATATTCCTGTTGGCAATCCGTAAATGACACTGTCCTACGACTGCTCCCGTTTTCCTTCTCTATTGTAACACAGGTTGCGGAGATGCGGAGAAAATAATTACCATCCCCTGCAACAGAAACACAGGAAAGCAAATTGGTAGGCATAATAAATTCCCAAAAGCATGCAAATAGAAGATGGCCGGATACAGGATGCTGGAATTAGGATATATTGAAACGGGAATGCCCTGCAAGCATTCACGTTCATGTATTTCTTGAGAGGAACTCGCTAACACCGGACTGTATGCATTCAAAACGAGCGCCGAGCGCGCAGGCATTGTGGGAGACAACATGCAAACTAGCACTGCTCCAGAACGCCAGCCAAGGCCAAGTGACGTCACACCGAAAGTTCTCTCTTGTCCTATGGCATTTCATCCTGAACGGAATGTAATATCATAATTTCGAGAACGTCACCTTGTAGGCCTGAACAATAAATGCTGCTAGCCAAAATTTCATGTAAATCGACGGAAGGATGGCCGAGATATAAATTTTTCTAGATGCCCACATGTGCAACCACGCCGTCCGACCTTCGGCAATAAAAGGGAGTCGCCAGCCTTGAGTAAAGCAGTGTGCAGTATGCGGTGAATGCGTGTGTCACTCAGTGTGTGTGTGCAAGCAAGCACATCGTCGCCTCGCTATACGGTTCGTTACTCATTCCGGATTAGTACATGGGTTCGTTTCTATCAGTATGAAGAGCTGTGCAATTGTATTTCGTTTGTGGATTGTGAATGTAAAGAGACTGTACTTTTGAAAGTGTGCTGTAGTTGATTGCTCTACCGTGTTAAGCTATGTCGTAAAATTGTGCCCTAGCGACTGAACAATTCTTTTACGAACAGTGTCACGTTATTTTGTAAAGAACAGTGCCTACGGTTTTTCATTAAAGACTGTGTCTATCACTCCGCGTGAAAACAGTGTTAATATTTCCTAGCATAAACTGTGCCAACCTTCATTTCATTCAAAGACTATGTCAATTCCCCTTCTAAAACTGTCTAAAATTACGCCTCGGTGATAACCTTGCCTCTGAGAAATTACGACATAACAGAACTTGGACTGTCATAAACTGTTTCTTTATATTTTCCTAGAATCTCTAATTTATTTCAACGAGAGTGTGCGTGCTGTACTCATTGCATACAGTGCAGAGACTGTATCCAAATAATTTATATTTTTGAGATTGAGTGAAGTGCTTAATTATTGCATCTCGGAAGGTTCCAGATTGTTTTCATTATGTATTATTTCAAGTACGATGGTGCCTACTGCATTATTCTCACGGAACTGTGACTTTGATTTCATCCTTGTTTCAAAAGTGCGTCCTACACCATTTACTGTGGAAACTATTCAAAAGTGCTTCGCCTTAATTCGCAGTGCGGAAGAAAAGAGTCGCACCAGATTCCCTTGACATTCTGTGCGGAAGTTCTTCATTTCTCCGCTCCTTAACAACTATGTCACGCTGCACGATCTGCCTCAGGTTCGAGTCGCCGTCAACGTGAATAATAGACACTAGGGAACAAATTTGAAAGTTGTTCTTGTTTTCAGGTAGAATTTTGTTGCCATGCGTTTTCTTTTACGGGTAGTTTATAAATATATTTACTCAAGATTACTTTTGGTGGACTGAATAATCTAAATTAAATCTGAAATGCGATGGCTACAGATATCACGAATTAAGGAGATATATCTGCAAAGTGTTAAGTTTCCTTTTATGAATAAAGTCGAAAACAACAACAACAACAACAACAACAACAAAAACAACAACAACACGTTATTCTTTAGGGTCCGGATGTCACTTGTGTCCATCTTCTAGCGCCTCATACTTTTCTGGAACTCTAACATATTCAGGAAGTTTTTGTTTTGAGGTTGATTACTAAATCTACCTCCAGTTTTCTTTGCTGTTACCATCCCTGTGATTACGTTGATCTGCCAACCATGTGGCTTGACACGAAAATAGTATCCTCCAGTCATAATACTTATTTCCCTCTGGAAATCTCTGACGGTCCTCTATATGAGGAGTGAGTCGTCAGGCCGACGTGAGGTAAGCAATTTTAACAAGGTATGCAGAATATTAAAATTGTGAACTCTCTCCGTGTGAATTTAGGGAAGATTCCTACATAACCCTTTAGCATGTATCTGCCAGGCTCCGGCTTCTTATCTTTTCATGTAGGATTTTCTCTTTTCTGTCTTAAATGAGGTTACTATTGCCAGCAGTCAGACATCGAAAATCTATTTCATAACGGGAACTCATTAAAATGTAAGGAAGCACGAGTGGTTACCCTCGTTCGCTTTCTTCCTACTCCAGTTTTGGTGACTAAGTTTCATTCCAACCGTGGGAATTTATTATCACTTTTCAGCCTCGATATTTTCCACACTTAGTCATATGGTGCATGGCGTATTCTCTGTGTCATGAGCCTTATGCAAATTGCTTGAAATTCCGCCTCCATTCAATTTTTGTTCTCGAACATTCCATAGTAAACTTCTTTCTACTTTTCATTTTTCATGTCCGTGTAGTGTGGGCCTTATGTATCTGCGTATTTATATTCTTTTTCGAGGGTAGTGTAGGCATACATACATACATACATACATACATACATACATACATATATACATACATACATCATCATTATAGACTGTAATGCCTTTCAGCGTTCAGTTTGCAAGCCTCTGTGAAATAAATAAATGGTAAATGGAAAATTATTACAGCAGTGTATTCACTGCTTCAAGTACTTTGTGGTGACTGTCAATATCACGAGTGTAATTTCGTAGCTCAATAAAGGGCATTTTGTAAAGTATTGCAAATGTACTACTGGGTTAGGTAAACGAATGATGTAAAAGTGTTGCTGAAGCTACGGCTTCTTTCTCTTAATTGTAACTTCTCTTTATCAGGCACAGGCTTGCTTCTGAACTTGTAAAATATAAATGGGACTTAGGGATCAGAAATACTTGACTACGTAGTTAGTAATGTGAGTTTTCCTCCCAGGTTATCCCTTGAGCTTATGAGCTGAGCTTCTGAGTTCCATTATTGTAAATTTTTCGGAGCTGACGAGATCTCTTATCATGAAACTCTTGAGTTTACAAGCCACTTTATTGTAAAGTTTATTGAGCATTAATGCCCCTTTTGCAATAGTCTGAGCTTCCTGCTCTCTCTCTCTCTCTCTCTCTCTCTCTCTCTCTCTCTCTCCCTCCCTCTCTCTCTCTCATAACTCTGTCAACTTGTTGTCGTAATAAATGGTTATCTATTGGCATAGAAAGAAAATGGAACTTTTCTAACATTTTGTTAGCAGTACTTAAACTCTGATTTATGCTTTGTCCAACCACTGACCGTCAATCTTCTTTGTGTCTGCGAACTATAGAAATGTGCGTAATTATCATAATAATCGGCAGTTGGAAACAATGATTAAAATTAGTTAAAAATAAATTTCAGCTGAAAATATCCTTAGGTGAAAGGAGTGAAGGCCGATTAAGGTAATGAATACGAAGGGTTTATCATTTAAATGATACTAAAGGGCACTGCACGTGTCGTAGTATGAGAAGTTCAGTTGAAATTACTGATGAGATATTTAACTCCTATCAATCAGGTTATTGAACCGTATCAATCCAGGGAGATACGATTATTTATTATCGCCTCATGCATATAATGTATTAGGGCCAGGGATTGAAGCTAGGATACAGAGCCAGAAAGTGAGACGATACGCGATAGCGGCCCATCCACGATGTGCAGGGACCCCACCACTGCTAACGATTCATCGAGATGCCACCACCCCGCCACATAAAGCGGGATAGTACAGTGATGGAAAGGTAATAAAATAATTCATTAAATGCGACTGCAAGGGATGTTCTGCTAATGTGAAGTGTAAGATAATATTGGTGAAAATTACTCTTTACTCTTTCATTCGATGTGATGATATTAGCTAACTTGGGCTCAATGTAATAAATAATTGATTCCTAAGGATGAACGACGAAAGGACAAGAATGCAAAAGAAAATAAACACGGCAAAAAAGGAATACAGGCGTTTAAATAATGGATATAAAATACAGGACAGCTGAGGAAAATGGCAGAATGAGGAGCGCAAGGATGTTGATGGTTGTATGGTGCAAGGAAAGGTCGATACTCCATACAGGAAAATCAATGGAACTTTCCAGAAAAGAAAATCTAGTTATGAATTTTAAGAGTTCAGATGGTAAACCACTTCTAGGTAAAGAAGACAAATCAGAAAGATGGCACGAACATATCCAACAGTTGTATCAAGGTAAAGACGTAGATGATGCGGTCTTGAAACAAGACGAGGCTGGTGATGCCGATGAAATGGGATACCAAACACAGAGGTCAGAATTTGACCGGGCTTTGAGAGACTCAAATATGAACAAAACAGCCGCAATTGATTATATCCCCTCTCAATTAATGACTGCCATAGGGGAAACCAGCATGACGAGATTATTCCATCTACTGTGGAAGATGTATGGGACAGGAAAAATGCCATCAGATTTTTGGCAGAATGTTGTTATACATATTCCTAAGAAAGCCGGTCCTGACGAGTGGTAAAACTACCGCACCATTAGTTCAGTATCTCAGGCCTGCAAAATGTTAACACGTATAATGTACTGTACCGGGAAACGTCAGCGGTCTGGAACACAATATAATACAGCGCGTCACGGTCAGGACTTTGGTTCAGCAAGCGAGGTAACTACGTCACGAGTTCTACGCAAAGGAGCTAACCGACTATAACCCATCGAACACGTGTACAGCGCGTGATAGCCTGGAAACGACTAGTAGATACTTTACTATCATTTAATCCAGATAAGATATCGAATAACGAAATTTCAAATAAATAGGCCTAGGGATTTGCAAGTAATTCCACCTCAAAGGGAATCAATTCTGCCACGGGGAAGTTGAGTTATACTTGGCAGAAACGTATAAAGGGACAAGGGTTCGCCAAAAGTAAGAACAGTCCACAAATTGCAGCAGAAGGGAGAAGATGCTTTCGTACGTGAGTGTCTTCGCAGAGGTTCGAACGTAGTCGTTGCGAGGACGTTCGAAAGCGGGAATTCTATCGTAATTACAGTATCACCAAGAGATTTATTTTAAAGTGTTACTTCTTATACTTAGAAACTTCTCAACCATTCAGATACGAACTTAGACTTCTCATAATTCTAAGAGTATTTTGAGGACGTGTGACATTAACTTATATTGATAAATAATAATTTGAACTTCAACTCGATTGGAAGGGAATGGTCAGATCTTGTACTCAGATCAGAGTTAGTTTAACTTCGAACGTTCGTGAAGCGTGTGCACATTATACCAATTTTCTACTGAACTACGTAAATATTTATTCTATTAAAACAAATAACTTCATAAAAATGCTTGAAGACACGTATTCAATTTAAGTTTTATTTAACTTTAAATAAGTTTAAAACGCTCATCGCGAGTGAAAAACACAGTTTCGCAATATACGTTCCGAAATATTCTAAGCATGGGAACATGTAAACATTCACGGTTTAGAACACTTTTCTGTGGTTAATAAATATTTTTCTTCGTGTGTAGTACCTTATGTTACAACTGTGTTTTCCATATGAACAATGGTTCCAATTAAGTGAACTTTCGTTATTTTGGTGCTAGTATTAAGAACAGTGAACAAATGCACTTGACGAAATACCGTGCCCATAAAGTCATTTTTAGAACAAGTGCCTGAAATTCCAACAGACTAACTTTCTTTTAAGTGGAATGATAAAGTAAGTGATCATGTTGGCAGTTGAACAAACAGTTAATGTAATGCTAGTTGGAAATCGAATTCATGTTGTATATTAAAGTTATGTTTTCAAACATTAAGACGAAAGTCAATCATCTCATGAAATAATTTGCTTTAAAAATTTATCTACGATACAAACATTTAAAGCACGAATAACGGGAACATAACACGTCAATTCATATTAATGAATATATTGAATTTTAAGCACAACTATTATTTCGCTCTGCACATGTTTCTCGGTACCTATTCCACAAGAACCGTCCACTCTTAAGTATAGATTCTCATGCCCAGATCCCTGATCATTTTCCGGTACAGGGAGGGTACACTTTATATGCCGTCGAACGTGCATAGGCCTCGATTGGAATCGCATCAGTAAAGTAATATATGATGCACGAACATTCATGGACCTACACCGGTACTATATTGTTAAATATTACAAGAAAATATTATACTATAATAAGACTTCAACTATTTCGTAGCATACTGTTACTTCAATCATTAACATGTATAATCTTGTAGCAGAGCATAAATGATCAAAATGCTAAGATGGATGGGACAAACGCACAATCGGTACAATTTTGCACCGAAATGACAGTGTCCTGTAGGCAAATCATAAATCATAAAATCATAAAATTGACCAATCAATAGCTCAACTGAATACGAAAATTGATCAAACAATCAAATGATCAAGTGACTCAATTGAACACAAATAAAGGCAACTAATACTAGGAAGGAGGAATTAACTGTTAAATTAATAACACACTTGAGGCTAGATTCGCTGAAGCTCAGTCTGGCTGCCTTAGAACGACAAAATTTCAGAAGCAGATAAAACTATTAATACGAGAATAATGATTCTAACGCTAATTTGGAAGAGCGATTCATAGAAGCAGGTACCCGAATGGAGAAAAGATTTTCAGACTCCAGCACCAAGTTTGAAGATAAACTTATTGAAATGAAAATTAAGTTTGTTGAAAATCTAGAAACTCTTAAGGGAGAAACTAAAGCTCAAGTAATACAGTCCGTAGATAAGGATATAAGAGCAGTTCTTACATCAGTACAATCATTTGCTTCTGAATTAAAAGAACTTAGGTCCGAATTTCAAGAGTCACATAGTCATATATCCCAGGGACAAATGAAATTGCTCAGATACAAGAAAGTCTTAGGGATTCTTCTAAATCAAACATAGGCAAGATATACAATGAAATATGCCTTCTCAAGAATAAGCAAGGAGAATTTGACAATCGATTTACATGGCAATTGGAAAATACTCACTTTCAATTAGCTGCCTTTTGTAAGGATGTCAAAGAACTGGTTTGCAAACAGAAATTAAAACCCTAGACACAGCAGTAGAATTGAAAGTGGAAACTCTTTCTAACGAAGTAACACAGCTCAAGCAAAAATATATTTTTCATTTTCACCAAGCCCTAATATTTTTAGAGATATGTCTAACGTCACAACACTTACCAAAGTACAAGATGGCGAGCCAACTAAGTATAGACGAGTATACTGCTCGAGAATTCCTGCATAATGTGGGAGACTATTTCCAGAAAAATAGGATAGGTTCGGATAGATAACTCAGCACTGTTGCCAAACTACTAGAAGGTGCTTATCGTATTTAAGAGCAGTTTCAAATTTTACGATTATTTCAAAAAAAGCACTCCCGAATCGTTTTTGCGACACTGAAACGCAACACAGAGTAAGGATGCAGCTACAGTATGTGAACAAAAGTATTCGGACACCTGGCTGAACATGACGTACAAATTCTTGGCGCCCTCCATCGGTAATGCTGGAATTCAATATGGTGTTGGCCCACCCTTAGCCTTGATGACAGCTTCCACTCTCGCAGGCATACGTTAAATCAGTTGCTGGAAAGTTGCTTGGGGAATGGCAGCATATTGTTCACGGAGCGCTGCACTGAGGAGAGGTAGCGAAGTCGGTCGATGAGGCCTGGCACGAAGTAGGCGTTCCAAAACATTCCAAAGTTGTTCTATAGGATTCAGGTGGGGACTCTGTGCAGGCCAGTCAATTAGAGGGATGTTATTGTCGTGTAACCACTCCGCCACAGACCGTAAAAAATGAAGAACTGCTCGATCGTGTTGAAAGATGCAGTCGCCACCTCCGAAGTGCTCTTCGACAGTGGGAACCAAGAAGTTGCTTAAAACATCAATGTAGGCCTGTGCTACGATAGTGCCACGCAAAACAACCAGGGGTGCAAGCTCCCTCCACCACACCATAACACCACCCCCTCCGAATTTTACTTTTGGCACTACACACGCTGGCATATGACGTTCACCTGGAATTCGCCATACCCACACTCCGCCATCGGATCGCCACATTGTGTACCGTGATTCGTCACTCCATAAAACGTTTTTCCACTGTTCAATCGTCCAATGTTTACGCTCCTTACACCAAGCGAGGCGTCGTTTGGCATTGACCTGCGTGATATGTGGCTTATGGGCAGCCGCTCGACCATGAAATCCAAGTTTTCTCACCTCCTGCCGAACTGTCATAGCACTTGGACTGGATCCTGATGCAGTTTGGAATTCCTGTGTGATGGTCTGGAAAGATGCCTGCCTATTACACTTGACGACCCTCTTCAACTGTCGGCGGTCTCTGTCTGTCGACAGATGAGGTCAGCCTGTACGCTTTCGTGCTGTACGTGTCCCTCGACGTTTCTACTTTACTATCACATCAGAAACAGTGGACCTGGGGATGTTTAGGAGTGTGGAAATCTCGCGTACAGACTTCTGATACAAGTCACACCCAATCACCTGACAACGTTCGGTGTCCGTGAGTTCCGCGGAGCGCCCCATTCTGCTCTTTCACGATGTCGAATGACTGCTGAGGTCGCTGCTACGGAGTACCTGGCAGTAGGTGGTAGCACAACGCACCTAAGGTGAAAAACGTATGTTTTTGGGGGTGTCCGGATACTTTTGATCACATAATGTATATTCTAGCAAGTACAGTACCTCAGTTAATACATCCAGGTATTCGGACTTCTTTCTAATGCAACTTGAGAAAATGCCATTTTTAGATCCTCCGTTGCCAGAAAAGGAAATAATCCTGATAATGACGTTAAAATTCCCATCTCATGTGCAAGAAATATTAGTCGCCGCTAATATTCAGACCCTGGAACATTTGGATGCTACATTAAAGAGACTGGACACAGCCAATACCCAGTTCATTCCTAAGATCAGCAGGACCAAGGACATTGCCACCAACTCAGCTGAAGTTAGAACGAAGGAAAGAGAAAACCATACTTCAACCACTCCTACCAGGTTTCGTGGACTCAGGAGACGTAAAAATCGACGAGAAGCCCCATACAGTGCAAAACCTTCCTGGAGAAGACAGGATGAAACTCCAGAAGATAAAGTAAATACCAGGAGAGAAAATTTAGAAGAAAAGTGACGAGATACCGGATAATACGACAAAAAAGAATAGACCATATGAGGAACCTGGAGTGACTTCTTTGGAGGATCAACAGCACTTCAGATCCCAAGAGAAGCTTGATCGTGATGCCAACGTAACTGGTGCTAAAAACACTCCAATTTTACACTAAAGAGATGGCCTGAAGTTTATAGAGAGGGCGGCCAACAAATAACATGCGTTACCAAAGTCAACTATTGGCACGTAAACGATTCGGAACATTTATATGAGGAGACACAGCAAATCAGATCAAAACTTTTACGTTCATCGCTAGTGATTACAGTCCGTATTGGAAACTTGAACGTAGTAACATTGACTGATTCCGGAGCTCAAACACCTCTTATCTCTGATAAGTTTGTTGAAACCTTAAGAAATAATAATGATGTTTTTCTTATGCCAGTAGCGCAGATGATGGTCAAAGGAATTGTCCCGGATAAGAAGATAAATGGTAAGATGCAAGCTTTTGCGGTATTTCATATTAATGTCAAGTTGTTTGAACACATATTTCTGGTGATTACCCGTCTTAGCTTCAATATCATCTTAGGATCCGATTTTATGATTAAATATAAAGGAACTACCGATTATAATGCTTATCTTGTACGTCGGCACGACATGGATTCTCTAGAGCTAGAGCTGGTGGATCGTGGGGACAAGAAACATGGTAGTGAGTGTGAATTACCCGCAGAATGCGAGGATGGACTAGAAGAAGAGTTGGCTACTCAAAAGGGTGATCCTGAAGAGGTCGAGGAAGAATCGGTGATTGAAGAGAATTCCATTGTTGGTCCCGAATATTTTTATATCCGTAATCAGTGCTGCTGAAGACTCAGAACTTGTTAGGTTAGCAGAGGTAAGACGGGATGTATTCAGTACTTTCCCGGAGTATTTGGTGAATAACCCGGCGAGATTGAGGGGTTTGAATATCAACTCAATATGACAAATCATTCGCCCTATAAAAGGAAACCCTATACGATTCCAGAGAAGTTACGAGACGAGGCTCGTACCCTCATATAACAGATGCAAGTAGATGATACTATTTCACCATGTGTAACACCCTACATTCATCCGTTGGCAAATGTACGTAAACCTAATGTTAGCATTAGGCTATATCTGGCTGCTTGTGCCCTTAATGGAACATTAGTCTTTGAATAAGATCGTCCTCCTCTATTAAAGGCCATTATCAGGCATGTTCACGGTAAAACTTCTACATTTGTTTGGAAGGTACCTCATCATACTATCATATCAACTTGGATCCAGAGTGTAAGCTATTTACTGGTTTTCTATTTGAGAACGTGACTTACGTTTTCAACCGATTTCCATTTGTAGTCAAGAACTCGGGAGCTGTATTGATTTGAGGCCTGAAAGCCAGCTTTCTCAGGAAGTTAACGCTTCCAACTTGAAGAAATACCCCAAGAAATAAAATTAAAAAGAAAATCCTATTCGAATTTACCAGGAACCGAGAGGGGTCTGGAACATAATTTAATTCAGCGTAAAGCATTGCCACGTCACGGCCAGGACTTGCGTTCAGCAAGTCATGTGACTACGTCACGAGTTCTACGCAAGGGGACTGACCTGCTATGACGCACCAATCACGTGTACAGCGCATGAAAACCTGGAAACGAATAGAACATATTTTACTATCTTCTGAAATAATGAAATACGTGATATTGTAGCCCATCAAATGAAGGCCAACATACTCAAATTTCAAATAAATCGGCTTAGGGATTTACAAGTAATTCGACCTTAAATGGAATCTGACACGCACGTGTTATGTTCATTTCCATTCTCCTCTGACACTTTCGTTCTGGCCTATTTGCCGTTGAAAACTATGTCACGTTTTAATTCCCAACCTGGCTTTTCTCCTATTTTTAAATCATAATATCATTTATGTAATTAATATATTCGTCGGGCTTTGCGCTAGGTACCTAACTCTTATTCTGCTGTGTGCTGCCATCTGCTATGAAGTGGTCGTACTGTGGCCCCGCCACCGACCAATCAGGGAGCCCCTCGCCATCTTAATTGATCTGCTCTCTTGCTTTGGAGAGTTTGCCGACATTAAGTGTAGAACTGCTTGACCATGTTGGAGGAAGGACGTGTTGGTTACTCGCTCCGGCTTCTGGTCTTAGCCCACATTAGGGATCCGACATAATATTTTGGTGTGAGGCCGATCTGCCATCCTTAAAAGTATTATTTATTTTATTTCGGAAATCGTTCTCCTTTTCTGCGGTAAACGTAATATCTGGTGATATTATCATTACGTGAGTATTGAGCAACTGACACCATGACGTTACTACAAGCCTGATGCTGCATCTGTAAGTTTCTCCTTCGTTTAAACTGAAACTTGTCTTCGAAGACTGGAATGATATTTTGGGAAATGTACGCTCTTCGAGAACATTGGTGTGTTTAAGACTTTCTGAATTGCCAAAATCGTACTAGATTGTTTAAAGAAAAAGCAGTAACTATTCATGTATTCGGGTTTCCTTTGTAGCAATTAACACACACATATGTGTATATATATTACTAAGTGATCATGATACGTATGTGTATGAAGGTGTATTATGTTGCATCCAGTTTGGGGTACTGTGGAAAGTTATAATTTTTAATGTGTTTTTTTGGAGATAAGGTGTATGCCCGTTTTAATGGACCTCAAAGGAACTTCTCCCTTTGGAAAGGTTTAAGTGCCATTTGAGTTTTCTCCAAGGTGTCAGAAATTAAATTTGGTTGTCTTTTAATTTTATTCCTGCTATTCCTTTTAATTTATCTGGTAATTTGTACTTGTACATTCTGGATTTCATTGGTTCTCTTTTTTTACGACCATTGTTATGCTTCGTTGTTTCGGATTGGGTGTTGATGGCGTATGTTGGTTACCATCGCTACTCTGTAGCCATCTGTACCATCCTTTCTACCGCCCCTCCCGATATTGGACCTACTTCGCCTTCTCGCTACCTCCATTAACAACATAACCACAACCGTCTATTACCTTATGTCCCAACACTACCATGCTCCTTACGCCAACCTCACACCGAAGCCCCCCCCCATTGTACCAGCTCAATATATGTAACCTCTTCTGTAACTCTATGTAACGATGTGTCTTTCCGATTTGCGCGCCCGAGATACGTAGGTATGTAAATAAACTCCTCGTCCCTCTTCCCCTGGTGTTTGTATGGGTTTGCTTGTGCGGGATGCTTTGCGGGTCCTCCCTGGGTCCCGGCTTGTTGTCATGGTGTCTCTGTGCCGATTCAAAATTGTCTTCCCCCTGTGGTATGTACAACACATACCCCCTCACTTTTAATACTATTCCATGACTCTTTCTTTTATATACGGCTGAAGAGCTCCTCGTTGAGCTGATGGCCCGCCCCTCCTCGTGTGAGAAGAGGGAATGAAATAACTTACTTTCCTTGCTTGCTTGCTTGCTTGTTTACCTGCATACACCCCAGCAGTGGGTAGGGTCTGACACATCGCACTCTGATGAGTCTAGTGTCAGACCTAACGCTGGTTAATAGAGCAAACGCCTGAAAAGCCTTACATCTGATATGGTTTTGACCTCTCCACTTGTTAAGGCAAGTTTTTGTTCATTTGTTGTTTGTGTGGAGTGAATTGTGTCCGTTTGTGCTTTCACTTGTTATTGATGAACTGGAGCAGTAGCGTAACTGATAGTTCGTATTACTATGCTGCCCTTATCATAGTAGTTGTGGTATTTGACTATGTAATGGGACAGTTAGTGGTAGGCTGAGCTCGGTTAATTGATTTGTGTACCGTTTGTTCGAATCTACCCGAAGGTCTGTTGTATCATTCCTTAAATTTATTCCACACTGCACTGTATCAGAGTGTTAACTGGGTTAAACAAGATCATGGCATTAAAAAGTGCAGAATGTTATTGTAAAATAAATGCATTCATCTAGTTTAAAGGTGTTAACTTTAGTTTCATGTTAATGTCAACTCGGAGTTCCGTGCATTTCTCTTCGTGCTGTTGGTGACCGTTTTGGGTTATATGTGTGAGATTGGTAGTTCTCTACCAGCTGATATGTTCCGGTGTGTGCTGCTTACCTGCCTCCCTGTTCTCAGGTGCCCTGTATCTTTTATTTTAATTTCATCACAAATTGGTGAGTCCTGCATGTTTTCTATTTTTCAGAATTTTACTGTATTCTAGTGAAAATTTGAAAATATGGAAACTATATTTGGGCACGAATGGATTGGCTTTGGGCCATGAGCGTACCACTGTTTGCGGTGTGCTCTGTGTACTTCATGTGGGTTATCTGTTCGGATATTTTTACTACCTATTTGTGTACACGGTTTATTATTTCGGTGCGAAATAATTTTATATCTACTTGCTGAACATATTTGAAGTTCATTTGGATTTTGTTTAATACGCAATTATGTGTGATAGATTTCTGAGAACACACTGTTGTAATATCTGCCCTGGCCTTATGTTCTGGTTCTCAGACTTAACGTAATTATTATTATTATTATTATTATTATTATTATTATTATTATTATTATTATTATTATTATTATTATTATTATTATTATTATTATTTCCTGGCACGTGTACTTAAGCGGAGTATGTACTGACATATTATATGCGAACTTACTATTTCTAATGTTGTTCTTCTGCGTTGTACCAATCAATCAATCAATCAATCAATCAATCAATCAATCAATCAATCAATCAATCAATCAATCAATCAATCAATCAATCAATCAATCAATCAATCAATCAATCAATCAATCAATCAATCAATCAATCAATCAATCAATCAATCAATCAATCAATCAATCAATCAATCAATCAATCAATCAATCAATCAATCAATCAATCAATCAATCAATCAATCGATCGATCGATCAATCAATCAATCAATCAATTAATACTGATTTGCATTTGGGGCAGTCGCCCAGGTGGCAGATTTCCTATCTGCTGTTTACCTAGCCTTTTCTTAAATTATTTCAAAGAAATTGGAATGTTATTGAATATCACCCTTGGTAAGTTACTCCAATCCGTAACTCCCCTTCCTATAAATGAATATTTTCCCCAATTTGTCCTCTTGAATTCCAATTTTATATTCATATTGTGATCTTTTCTACTTGTATAAACGACATACAAAATTATTCGTCTACAAATGCCATTCCACGCCATTTTTTTGCTGACAGCTCGGAACATACCACTTAGTCGAGGAGCTCGCGTCCTTTCTCCCAAGTCTCCCCAGCCCAAACTTTGCCACATTTTGTAACACTACTCTTTTGTCGGAAATCACACAGAAAAAGTCGAGCTGCTTTCCTTTGGATTATTTCCAGTTCTTGAATCAGGTAATCCTGTTGAGGGTCCCATACACTGGAACCATACCCTAGTTGGTGTCTTACCAGAGATGTATATGCCCTCTCCTTTACATCCTTACTAAAACCCCTAAACACCCACATAACCATGTGCCGAGATCTGTGTCCTTTATTTACAGTCCCATTTATGTGATTACCCCAATGAAGATCTATCCTTATATTAACACCCATATACTTACAATGATCCCAAAAAGAACTTTAACCCCATCAACGCAGTAATTAAAACCTAGAGGACTTTTCCTATTTGTGAAACTCACAATCTGACTTTTAACACCGTTTATCAACATATCATTTCCTGCTGTCCATCTCACAACGTTATCGAGGTCACGTTGCAGTTGCTCACAATCCTGTAACTTATATATTCCCCTATAAATAATAACATCATCCGCAAAAAGTCTTACCTCTGATTCCACTCCTTTACTCATATCATTTATATATATCAGAGAATCAGTCTTGCCTAAGCCACGGACGAAGGAGGTCGCATTGAGCCGAGGGTCGCGGGAGTGGGAGTGAAGTTCGGGAGTGAGGAGTGCTGGAAGGTTGCCGAGAGGTGGACCGACAATGATTGGTATAGATCAGTACAGAGCGACGATAGGAAGATGGCAGAGGAAAATGAAGAAAGAAGAAAAGAAGCCAGGTGGGTGTAAAATGGATATGGAGAGGAAAGGAGAAGTATTGTTGTCGGCAGCAGTGATTATAATTTTACTATGTATTGGGGGGGTAGAGTTGAACCCAGGCCCGTCATCTAATAGAAAGGAGGAAAAGGAAAATATGGACGCAATCAAAAGAGCTGTAAGAGAGGTGGTGGAAGAAGTTTGCCCTTTCGAGCAGATAAAAAATAGGATCGAAGAACAAACTAGTAAGATTCGAGAAATGGAAGTATGGTTAAGAGAAAAAACGGACGACATAACAGCACAAGTGAGAAATAACAACGAGGAAGTGGTAACATTAAGGGTAAAAGTAGGACGACTTGAAGAGGAGAATTTTAAGCTGAAAGTAGAAGTGGAAGCAAATACTTTATATAGAAGGAAGAAGTGCTTGTTTATCTATGGAATGCCTGAGGAGTCGAGAGAAGACAAAGTACTTACAACCGTTAGAGTAGTGGAACTAATACAGGGGAAGATGAAAATAAATTTTAGTGAAGTGGATATCGACGAGGTGCAGAGAGTGGGAAGAGCTAGAGGCAACAGGCCTATAAAGGTCCAATTGTTTTCAACGTTGATGGCGGATATTGTGCTAGCAAATGCGGGTAATGTACAGAGGGAGAAAGTATGGATAAAGAGAGACGTGGGAAGTGACGCGATCAGAAATGAGAGGTTACTCAGAAAACACAAGATACTGGCTGTAAAACAGGGACTGAGAGCAACTATCAGAGGTCAAAATCTAGTGGTGTCAGACAGAACTTGGAAGAGGATCTGGCATGTAGATAGACTGAAGTACTTAGTAACGAAATTAAAACAGGATGGAGAAAAGGAGAGTAGTGCAATAAACTGTAGGCAAGTGAGGCGAAATACAAATAACAGTGTGTTGAGGACAGGCTTAGAATTGAAGTCAAAGCAGGACGAAGAAAAAGGGAGTAGTGCAGCGACAAGGCAAGATGGGAAGAAGAAAGAAGAAAAGAAGAGGAGGAGAGACGTGGCAGGAGAGGAGAGCATCTCAGAAGAGAATGGACAGTGCAGCCGGGAGACAGAAGATCAAGATAGTGAAGTGGACGGTGAGAGTGAGCAGCAAGAAACTGGGAGAGTAGAGTGTAGTGTTGCAGTGAGCAAGAAAGGACAAGGGAAGGTCGACAAGAAAGGGCACGAGGAGACAGATCGACAGGAAGGTAAGAAAATTATGAGTAAAGTCAGAAGTAGGAGCTTAAAAGACATATGGGGAAAAGTACGTAAAGGGATGGAAGATACAGAGGACATGGATCGGTATATGGAGATAAGGGATCAGAGGTCGATAACTACTAGAAGTAAGAATAGATTTTAAGTGTGGAAAGGGATGAGATTTTAGAAGTGGTGTTTTGTTTGAATAATTGTCTTGAGGTGTTTTATTAGGTAGAGTTGAAGTTGTAATTGATGTGTCTGTATAGTGAACTTGAAGGTGATGGTGGTATGTGTTGGTATAATAGGTATAATAGGTATAGGGTAATAAAGGAGTAAGTTGAAGTTATTTGCATGTGAATCTGTGCTGGCATGATATGAGGTGTTGGAGAAGTGGTGATATAAGATGGTGGATGTAGGAGGTGAGTGTTATTGTTGAAGCATGGTTGAATATGTAGGTAATGAAGTGTGTTTATTTATTGTTGAAGGAGAGTGTAATGGCCGAAGAAGTAGAGGTGGTATATGAGGTGGAGTTGGTGTTATATTGCTGAAATGTGGTGTTGGAAGCTTTTGAGGTCTTGGTATGTATGAGTATGTGTTATGATTAAATTAGGAGGTGTTATATTGTTGAAATGAGGTGTTGGAGAAGAGGTGATATAAGATGGTGGATGACAGAAGGCGAGTTGTTATTGTCGAAGCATGGTTGAATATATAGGTAATGAAGTGTGTTTATTTATTGTTGATATTTGGAGATGGAGGAGTGGTGGTACACATAATAGCAGAATTTAAGCGTGGAAAGGGATGAGATTTGAGAAGTGGTGTTTTGTTTGAATAATTGTCTTGAGGTGTTTTTATTAGGTGGAGTTGAAGTTGTAATAGATGTGTCTGTATAGTGAACTTGTCGGTGATGGTGGTATGTGTTGGTATAGGTAAGGAGTGTATTGCTATAATATGTGAAAGGTGATGTTAGAGAGGTGGTAGATATGAGGGTTTGGTATTTATAGGTGAAATTTTGGTTTGGTGGCGTAAGTGGAAGAAAGCTTGGTAGGTAAATCTGATCATTTAATTATGATTAAAGGAGATTAAGAGGAGGTGGTATTTTGAAGGATGAGATGGTATATATTGTGGAGGCAATAGTATTGGTGAGTGGTAGGGAATTTTTGGAGTCGGTGAGGTGATTTTAATGCGGGTTGGTAGAGATGGTTTTATCTATTGCTGAAATTTTTGGAGGTGATATTATTGCCTTTGTGTTTGGTACGCAAGTGCTGAAATGATGATTGATTAGTTGTATAGTGATGTAAGTGTTAAGTGAAATAAGGACAACTGAAGAGTATGGGAGTAAGTATGTGTAAAATGTATGTGAGTTTGTAAGAGTGAATACGGGTTGGCAGTGGTGAGTCATTGATGTATTGTGTAATATACAAATCTATTGGTGGCGAAATTGTGGAGATGGAGGGGTGTAGGAGATATGTATTGCTAAAGGACAAAGTTGCGACAGGTGAGGTGTGAGGTAAACATGGATATGGCTGGCGAGGCAAGGTCTGCCTGAGCACAGCAACGCAGAGTGGGTCATGTAGAAAAACAATGGAGGTGTGGAATGTGCAGTGTCAACAAGGACACTTGGTAGAAGGAGTTGTCTGGCTCAGAGATCGCGCAGGTGATATTATATGTTGATATTGGCAAACGGTTCATAGAGGGAATCAACCGTTGGCCAGCTGATTATTAATAGTATTATTAATATTATTATTATTATATTATTTGTTTATTTATTCAGCTATTTATTTAGTTGTAGGGTGGCTTAGGTAGAACTCTATTGTGAACATGTATTGGGGCTAAACGCCTGTGTTGTTCATCAATAAATTCATATATCAGAGAATATAAAGGTTCAATAATACTGCCTGGAAGAATTCTCCTCCTAATTATTACAGGGTCAGACAAAGCTTCGCCTACTCTAATTCTCTTAGATCTATTTTCTAGAAAAGTAGCCACCCATTCAGTCACTCTTTTGTCTAGTCCAATTGCACTCACTTTCGTCAGTAGTCTCCCGTGATCCACCCTATCAAATCCTTTTGACAGGTCCATCGCGATCCAGTCAATTGGATTTCCTGAATCCAAGATATCTACTATATCTTGCTGGAATCCTACAAGTTGAGCTTCAGTGGAATAACGTTTCCTAAAGCCGAACTGCCTTGTATCGAACCAGTTATTAATTTCGCAATCATGTCTAATATAATCAGAAAGAATGCTTTCCAAAGCATGTGGAGCTTAATGGCCTGTAATTTTCAGCTTCGTGTCTATCACCCTTTCCTTTATACATTCATCTGGCATAGCTCCTTCTACCAAACAATAATCAAATAAGTACCTCACATATGATACTCTACCCCAACCCATCGTCATAAGTATATCCCTAGAAATGTTATTATTTCCTGCCGCTTTTCTAGTTTTCAACTTTTGTACCTTATTGTAAATATCATTTTTATCATATGTAAATTTTAATTTTTTTAAGCATTAATCTCCTCCTATATCTGGGTATTATCCTTGTAACCAACAATCTTTACATACTGCTGTCTGAAAACTTCTGCCTTTTGAAGATCCTCACATACACACTCCCCTTGTTCATTAATTATTTCTGGAATGTCCTTCTTGGAACGTGTTTCTACCTTTAAGTACCTATACATAACTTTCCATTTTTTACTAAAATTTGTATGACTTCCAATTATGCTTGCCATCATGTTATCCTTTTTTGCTAGATTCAATTTTCTAGTAAGTTCCTTCAATTTCTCCTTGCTTCCACTGCCATTTCTAACTCTATTTCTTCCAGATTGCACCTCCTTCCTAGATTCCTTATTCCTCTAATATAATAACGTGAGTCTTTACCATTCCTTACCACTTTTCAAGGTACAAACCTATTTTTGACATTCCTCAACAATTGCTTTAAACCCATCCCAGAGTCTGTTTACATTCTTATTTACTGTTTTCCACCTATCATATTTACTTTTTAGAAACTGTCTCATGCCTGCTTAAACATCCATACGGTACTGCCTATAGTCCTTCTTTTAAGACCTTCCTTTCTATCACATTTATTTTTAACTACGACAAAAAACAGCTTCATGATCCTTAATAGATTCAAGATTCAAGATACCCGTATCCCTGAATCTCGAAAATCATAGATTAGGGAGAGGGTATTATTTATTGTAATCGTTTCATAATTTCATAATTTGTGATACATGCCGTATACAAAATTAGAAGGAGTAACTTAAATAACTATTGTGAATAGTGTTAATAATTAGTACATGCGATGAATGTTCATATAAAACAGGTGCATAGAAATTGAACAGAGAAAGAACACTATAAACTGAATGTTGGACTTCCATTCATATATAGTATTATGGCAGAAAAAAAACCAAAATATCTATTTATAGTGATATCTTTTCAGATTATCAAAGCTAATATTGCCTTTGCAGGCTGTTAAGAAAAAAAGAGAAAACGGAAATTATTACTCGACAGTACATAAAACTAGTAGAACTACTGTAACGAGGTAGTTCCATGCTATCCCTTAAGCCTATGTACCTAATGGCTCTAGACTTCAACGGAGTTATATTGTCTAGGTTACCTTAGGCACAATTCGGTTCCTGGCTGACATGTATCACATCCTTTCCTTCCTTCAATTTCCTGCTCCACCTTCCCCTAATAATGTTAAATAAGTTTGCAATTCTATCCGGGTGCATCCATTCTCTGTTCAATAACTTTACAATTGTATACAACTGATTTTCGTTCTCAATTTTCTTTACATCCTCATCGTCTATGAATTTTTCTCGTATTCTCTTTGTCATAGGGCAATCTTTTATAAGGTGTGCCCATCCCATCTCTTCAGAGCATATTAAACATTTATTTTCATCCCTGTTCCTTCTATATGCTTTATTTTTATGTATCCCCATTAACCACCATTTTATACCCCTCATTCTCTTTTTTGTTATAAACTCTACATTTATTCTCATTCTCCCATATATATTACAAAATTCTTCTAATGACCTCTTACTTCTACATTGTGCATCAATGTCTTGTTTTTCAATATCCTTAATACTTAGAACTATTTTTTTACAAATTTTCCACTTCTCTATACATTCTTTTTCCCAGTAACATCCCATTCCAATCGTTTCTAAAATATTCCGTACCCCATCTACCCAGTATCCTTGGTTCTGATGTTTCATTTGGTGTTGATATGCTATCTGTAAAATTTCGCCCCCTTCTCGCAACTTCATTCTCAACCAGTACTTTATTATCCTTTTAATAATGTCCACTCGCAGATTTATATCTTTGCACATCATTCTCACTCCACAATTAGCTGTACAGCTGGGTAGACCCATAATTATTTTCCCAAATCTACTTGTAATTGTAAAAAGTGAGTCAACCCTTTCTTCAACTCCCCAAATTTCCGCTCCGTACAACACTCTAGATTTAACTACTGCATTAAAAACATTTTTATGCACTCTGTATTCTGTGTTGGGCATCTTCTTCTCCAGTATGCTAATGGCTGACAGTGCACTCATGCCTTTTAGCTTTGATCTTTTTATTTGCTCTGACCACTTTCCGTTTCCACTTAAAATCATACCTAAGTATTCTACTTTATTGACAACTTCTAACCTCGTCTCGCCCATCCACCATGTTTCATTCTTTGATAATTTATGTCCTTTTTTACACACCATTACCTTGGTTTTCTGTACATTGATTTTTAAGTTCCATTCTTGACAGTAATTTACCACCACATTTATACTACTTTGCATACTATTGGGTATCAAAGTGAGCAGAAGGATGTCGTCAGCAAAAGTGAGGCCCGGAATATCCCGGTTCTCAAGACTTGGATAAACCCCTGCCTCGAAGCCTTTCGATTGAAAGATATCATTTATAAGGAGTAGAAACAGTACTGGTGACAATTTACAACCCTGTTTTAATCCTACATTAGAGAATTTTCTCCAAATACCACGCCCTCCTTAGTTTTTATTGCGCACCTTACTTCTGCATATATATTTTCAACCGCTGTTATCATCTTCTGGGACACCCCTATCCCTCTCATCTTGGCCACGACCGCCCCTCTGCTCACAGAATCAAATGCTTTCTCCAAATCAATAGTAGTAATGTATGCTTTTCCTCCTTTCTTTTTTACATACTTATCTATTATTGTTTTCACTACAAAAATATTATCTGTTGTCCTCAACCTTTCTCTAAAACCTGCTTGCAGCCTCTCCAGAATCGATTCCCCCTCTGCCCACTTCATTATCCTTTTTGCTAACACACCTGTATATATTTTACTTAATGTATCTAGCAACGTTATACCCCTGTAGTTGTTAGGGTTATTTTTATCTCCCTTCTTCTTATAGATTGGGCAGATCACTCCCTCTTGCCAAGATTTTGGGAACTCACCTCCTTCAAATATTTTGTTAAATAGTTTCGCCATACTTTCTAGGATATCCTTATTTTGCGCCAGCTGCTTCCAAAATTCGTTAGTGATACCCGAAATCGCTCCTGATTTGCCTTTCCTGGCTTTCCCTAGTACCTCCCTTATTTCTTCTTTCGATATTTCCTTATCTAATGCCAGCACAGTATACCCTAGCCCTACCGATATACCGGTATCGTTTACTCTCGGTCTCCACCTATCTTCAGTCTCTAAAAGTTTCGTATAGTGCTCCACCCAGATAGCCTGACTTATTACCGTCTGCCGCGGCAGTTTCCGTATTCCACAAATCCCCTTAATTGTACTCC
The DNA here is from genome assembly GCF_040414725.1 of Anabrus simplex. NCBI lineage: Eukaryota > Metazoa > Arthropoda > Insecta > Orthoptera > Tettigoniidae > Anabrus > Anabrus simplex. The sequence goes on along the minus strand of NC_090266.1, from coordinate 23,385,911 downwards.
ATACTTTTCTACTATCATTCTGTTTCGCATTGCTATTTAATTCGACAACTCTCTGCTCCTGCCATTCAGACTTAGTTGCATACAGTAATTCCCTATATTCTCTTCTCACGTTACAGAATCCCATCCTATGGTTTTCTCCCCCATGCTTCCGAAACTCCTTCAATGCTTTCATCACTTCATACTTTTTATGCCTGCATTCGTCATTGTACCAGCCTTTTCCTATTATATTCTGCCCCTCCTTTTTCTTCATCTTCTCCCCTGCCATCTTTACAGAATTTTCAATTATTTTAACTGCTGTATTCGTTTGGTTACTCTCGATCATTGAATCTATTCCAGCTTTCACTATCTGTCCTATTTCTCCATCATAATAATTCATAAACTCGTTTTTTAGCTCCTCTCTCCACCTATATTTAGTGACTATCGCTTCTTTGTATTTTATCATATTGCTTGTTGGTGTCTTACCCTCTCTAACTTTTATTCTGACAATAATTGGGAGATGATGTGACTCACCCCATTCCTTAACCTCCATACTTTTAATCACAGGCAACGCATTCCTGGAGCATAACGCCAAGTCTATGCTACTACCCCCTGTTTCCATAATGTATGTCTGGTTCCCTAATTCGTCGCCATGCCACCATCCATTCAAAATATATAATTCTATCGTACCACATAGCTCTAGCAACTTTTCTCCATTTTTATTACAACCCTTATCCTGGCTCACTCTCTTTTTTACATAAACAGCTCCTGTCTCCTTGTCGTATACCGGCTTCTGGTCTGCAACCCTCGCATTGAAATCCCCCATTATAAGAATGCCTGTACCCTCAAAAATATTTCGTACTCTATGGATTTCTAATGCCAACTCATCAAAGAAAACCCTTTTCGCAAATGGCGAGGTTTCAGGAGGGTTGTAGACAAAACCAATACATAAGTCTGTCTCATTTTCATCATACATCTTTATTCTGACCCACATCATTTCCTCCATTTCTGATTCTATCTGAATTATTCTAGCTTGCAAATCCTCCCTAACCATCACCATTATCCCACCCGGGTATCTGCCCCTTTCGGTTCGTCTCTCTTTTGACTTATAATAGACTGTGAACTCTCCTATTTCTATAATAGTTTTCGGTGGAATCCAGGTTTCCACACATGCGAGAATATGCAAGCTATGTAATAACCCTTTAAAAGCTTCATTCTGTAACTTACTCCTACGGCCTTCAATATTGATACACCCTACTCTTATCTCTAGTTATGTCTTTCTCCCTTGTCCCTCACTCTGGCTGATCTTCTTGGACCTCGTAATCCTTGTTACACCTAGATCTTCAGGGTTCTCATCTAGAGTGTTAACACCTTCTCTATCAAGGCTACCCTCATTTTCATTACCTTTTCTGAGCAAGAAGTCGTTGATTCTCACACGTCTGCGTTTCGGTGTTGCTTCTTTCAGAGAGTCTGCACTCAGCTGCCTCTGAAGGTCGCCTGGACTGCCTTCGCTAATCGTTGTTTCAGCATCTGTTACTTCCTCTCTCTGTCCTTGTTGCATCGCTGGCTGATTGTCCCTCGCTGCTCCGCATTCTGCTGGTCTCAGCTGCCTCGTACGTTCACCTTCCTCCTCGGCCAATGTACTCGCTGTATTGTACATATTCTTTAACTGCTCTACTCCCCAGGTCCTCGTCCAGTTACTGTCCCCCACCACTAATTTGTTGCGCCTTATGTAGGCCCTTAATCCTTCACGTCTAGCTTTCCCTAGGTGAAACTGCAGCATTTTCTGGTTCCTGAAGGCTTCTTTTTCCATCTCCTGTTTGACCCATATGTTCTCACCTTTCAACCGAATTGTACTAAGCAGAATCTTTCTCACTAGTAAGTTTGATACAAATCTCACTCTCACTGGTCTCTTGCCTTTTGTTTTCCCCATTCTCGGTAGTTCTTCTATATCGGCCCCTCTGCAGCTAATCTTCATCTTCTCGTTAATTAGCTCCAGCACTTTGAATACCAGGTCTTCTTTAGTGTTCTCTGGTAGCCCATATATACAAATATTCTTATTTCGGGTTTCCTCTTGTCTTTTTTTCTCCTGCCATCTCAACTCTTTTATCTCTTCCTCCATTCTCCTCACCTTATCCCTCAAACTTGATATTTCTTTATTATTTTGGACCGCCCTTTCAGTCACTTTTCCTATCTCTTCTTTCACCATTTCTCGTATATCACTAGATTGTTCACGTAATAGCTCTCTCATTTGTTCAGTTTGGGCCTTACTAAATTCCCTTATCTTCTCCATGTCTTCCCAACCAACCACATTCTCATGATCAGGTCTAGGGTTCATCTCGACCCCTCCAATAACCAACAACACTGCCATCACTGATGCAGCCATCAAAATTGAAACCAAACTCACCTGCTGTCCGGTTCTGCCACTCATATTGCGCCTCGTATTCCTGACTCTACCGTGCCAACGACCTATCGTCGCCCGGTACAATTCTATTGAAATCACCATTACAGCACTCACTCACTCAACAACCTTCCTCTTCGCTTGCACGATTACAACTGATGATCCCTAATACCATCTATTACTTCAGTTTCTCTATAGAGCTCATCTGGTTTTACCAGCACCACATCCTGGATATTTTTCCCTCTAGTTGGTTCCATCACTTTCTGAATCAGCTGTCCTTCCCATATTAGCTTACTTGCCATTTGATGGTCATGTTCCTGTCGTTCGCATTTCCTTCCCAATTGACATCTGGTAAATTCAGATCACCCGCTACAATCACATTCCTTTTCATGTCGTTTCCCGCATAGCTGATTATCTAATCAAATAATTCTGAATCCGTGCCCGCGTTACTCTGTCCCGAACTGTACACTCTAAATATATCAAGTTGCCCATTATTTTTAGAAATGAACCTCACACCTAGAATTTCATGTGTATCATCTTTAACCTTGTCGTAGCTTACAAATTCTTCTTTCATCAGAATGAATACTCCGCCTCCCATCATTTCCATCCTGTCTCTACGATGCACACTCCAGTTCCGTGAGAAAATTTCTAAACTAACCTTAGGCTGACCATCGTGTTTTACTGGCATATATGGTGATTTATTTACTCCTGTCATAGTTAATATCTAAAGCCTTTTATTTTGACTCTTAAGGGTTTAATGTGGTTAGGTGGTACTCATTTTACCTGCACTATATGTGAATATTTAGGGTTGCTACTAACTTATGGCCTAATTGGTATTGTTCTCATGCTAGTTCTGGTTCTCCTAAAGTTATTAAAACCTAACGGTGATGAATTATTTGAACAAGTTATGGATTGATTGTGGACAGTGATGTCTTAGTAACCTTTGGATTGTAACTTTTCTGAATTGTCTATGCTTATTAATCCTCCTGCGGTAACTGCTGGGTCGGTCACATTATTTTTAGTGTGATACCTTGTCATGGTGGTTGAACTTATATTAACCTGTGAGTGAATTTTTCTTGTGATCTATGACCTATTGTTGGTGATGTGTTCTTATCTTTGTGATTGCTAATCTGTACTAACTATGAGGCTGGTGTTTGCGAAACTTCGGGAATGGACTACACCATATTTACACTTGTCTCATGGTTGGTGTGGGTTGGTGAGTTTCTGGGCAGTGGTTCGAGTTATTTCACCCATGTCATCCATTTATTGTGGGTTATTGGGTAGTGATTGGTTATGGTTGAATTCTGGTAGCCGGTGTTAGTGCGGATGACCTGTTAGCCTTGTGTTTGGGCTTATGAGTCTTTCCTGGTTCTCCGTGTCTATTATTGGTTGCTTGTGTTTCTCCATTTCTGATGTGTGTTGTGCCTTATTGTGGATTACATTTTTCACATGGTTTTTGAGTGTCCATCTGGAGAGTTTCCTGCTTCAAATTTTCTAATTATGAATTTTCAGTTGTGAAATTATTAACCTAACTTGCCTATCCTGTAATACTTTTCCTGCTGTTGTGAATGTGGGTCGATGAATTAAATATTCTTGTGTCTGTCCGTTCTCTCCATTGCTATTTGTCCGCTGCTGTAGTCATGATGTACATGGGAGCCTTCGTTTAAAAATTTCTGCTAACCTATTCTTATTTCATTGTATTCCATTTTTGAGTGGTGGATTCCATCGGTTATTGTGCTTTGGTGTTGTGCAAGTGTGGACCTTAAGCGGAGGATTGGAATTCCTTTTAGCCTAGTAGGATTTGGTTATGGTTTTGTGTTAGCTAATGATATTGGTAGCATGAATTTATTGCTGGGGTTATATTTTGGGGTGGGAAAGATGGTTTCACGGCATGACGTTGAGGGTTGTAATAGTCCTTTATCCCTATTGCTGCTGACGAGTGTTCTTGAGGTTTATCACGGTTGTATTGTTGTTATTGATTTGTTATGGCATGTCAGGTATGGGCAGTACGTTGCTTTTAATTGTGCCTTGTGTCTGTAGATTTGGAAATAAACTTCCTTATGGGTCTATTGCTCTGATGGAATAAGTTCAACTTGTCTAATGTAACCTGTTGGTTTTGTGTGTCCTGGTTTCTACACTTTTGTCTCCCTGCATTCCCTATTGATCTGACGCTGCCTCGTGTTCAATTGTATCCCCATGTAAAGCTCAGTTAATGCTTACCTGTCACTCTACGACTTTTTGCTTTTTTCAGTGGATCTTCATTGTCTCTTGACAAGGTTGTTTAGTCATCTTACCGTTCTGCGGGGTTACTAGTTAGGTATGGGACTAGCTAGTGATCCCTAGGCGGTACTGAAGTCGCCCGGCTGATGGATTATGGAATCTATTGTTTGTGTTCCTTTCTTCGTCATTGTCTTTGAGCATTTTCTAACGTCCTGCCATATTTTCTGCCATTTATATTTTATTTACCTTGTCTCCTGGGAGAATGGGGGAGGTACCTGTTTAGCTGTGTAGCGTCAGGGTGACGTGGATGTCACATATTTATAGACCGGTTAATCGCCCAGGCCTTGACAGGCAACTGGTAGATTATGATGAGTGGGTCACTTCTCTGAATTCGTTATGGTCATCTGGTTTGAGGTGGATTCTATCGCCTTTTCTTATTTAATCACGTGTCCTACGTGAACACATACTGTTGTTAATACTATGAAGTTGGAGGTTATGTTACTTCGGATTGGTCTTCCCTCCTGAATTTCTTTAACGCATTTTATATTCGGTTTTTCCTATGGTGTTAATGAAGGAGTCATTATGTATTTATTCTTCTTCATCCTAGTATTATTCTTGGCTTGATGTTGTTGCTAGTTCGGTTGTCGATGACAAACCTATCTGGACCACACCATCTCATTGAATTAGAGGTCTCCAACTCTAGCTTCCAACGTTATCCTTGTCTTGAGTATCATTACCTCTAACCCTAGGATGCCTTTATTTAACTAAAACCAGAAATTGGGGTGTGTTAACATTTAATTGAAGTAACTGTTTCTTGTCATTATTCTTGTTCAGTTAGGTGAGGTATTGTTATTTGGAGTGTTGAACCAGTAGATGTTGTAAATTTAATGAACGACCTTGATTGCATATTTTGATTTTTTTTAAAATGATTATTGCTCACCGAGTTGAAGTTCTGATTATGTTATGTTCCAAAAATTTGAAATCAAGTCTGCTTTGGGGTGTCTGCCAGTGTAACGTGTTCCTGGTCCAGAAATGTTCTCTATTGATCAATGTTTGGCTATGCTAGCTTAACCTTATTGTGGTTGGTCTCGACCAAGCTTCTCATGTACATGTGGTGTATGCTTTGCTTTTACGTGTTCACCAAATTAGGTTTTCGGTGGGGTGCTGTTATTTAACACCGTGTTTGTGGTACTTTGGGGTGACTTTGATACTATCTTGTGTTGGACTTCTGTTGAGTGGTGAATCTGAACCTAATTATTAGATTGCCGATTGAACCTGGTGTCAATAATTACTATTTTCTTTAAACCTTTGGAGTTGTGCGCTAATTTTAATTGTTCTCATTTCTGTGTTGGTGGTATACTTACGCGTTACTTATGCTTCTTGCACTTTGCTCTTGTAATTGCATTTTCGGTTAACCTATGTTCTTATGTGGTATGCTCTGGCCCTGGCTCAGTCGATTGTACCATAAAACTTTATATTTAAAACTAATATTTTGGTCTTTGTTATCTTGTAGGATGATATTCACCAATTTTGTCCATCTTTTCCTTGCCCCTTCTTGCTTTTCTGCGGTCTTGATATTTCGGTTATGTCAATTTAATTTTGAAATGAAACAAGAGGCTCGATTTCTTGCTACTTGAAATCCGATAAATAAAATATGAGCTGAAATTTTGAATTTAATGTACTGCCGAGAGTATTTAAAAGGTTAAAAGGAGTTGAGGAATGGACTACCGAAGATGCGTTGCGAATCGTTTTTCAAAACTTTGAAAATTTAAATAACCCTCAGCGAGTGATTTTGTGTCCTACAGTAACCAAATTGCAGAAGCTAATTTTGGAATTAAGTGTACTCTATGATGTTGCATTTGGTAATGAGAGGGGTGTGTCACTGGTCGTAAATTAACTTTGGTAATTAATGAAAGGTAAAAATTATTTGATAAACCTTGATTTGGTTCAAATTATTTTTAAATAAGTAACTTATTATGGAAAATAATTGAGGAAGTGAAGCCGAATTTTTCTCAGTGAATGCGAAGGAGGTTCCGTGTGTAGCAGTTGTACTGCATGGTTTATGTCATGAGCTTCTACTGTACACTGAACAATGAACTGCTCTTGAGTGTTGTGATTGATATTAGTAATTGAAAATGAGTTGAAACTGGGAATTCTAGAGGTATATTTTAGTGGATTTAGTGCAGTGATCATTATATCTTGTGGACTTGTTATTTCTGAAATGTAGTTTGTTTTGGGATCACTGTACGTGAAAGGAGATTATCTTGTGCTTTCCGGGGAGAGGCTGTACCAGTGGGGACATGGTTTTAAGCCTCCCTCCACCACCTTTTTGGCCTGGCTAATCTGCCATTGAAATTAGTTTCAATTTGAAATTTTATTCCAAAAATAAAATGAAAAGCGAGTCGCTAATTTTAATTGCATCTTTTCCGCCCCGGAGATATATTCCATCGTTATCTTCTGGTCCGGTGTGGGCCAGGTGTGGGGCGATTCTCTTCTGAGGCTCGCTCACTTTCCTGCCAGCCTGTGCTTCGCTTTGCTTGCTGGCGAAGTCTTAGTCGATTGTCGCCCGCCATTAACGTTGGTTGGCTTGACGAAGATACAACGAAGGCGTGCTTGGTGCCTTCTCTGGGACTGGAGTTTAGCCCAAACCATGGATGCGGGTTAAATTCCCTTTGAAAAGGGTGTCTTCTCACCCTTACAACTTCTTACTTCCTGTAATCGTCCTCTTAATTTGGATTTTATTGGAATCCTTCTGATAACAAACAGCTCGAATATTGCATTCAGGAGCTAACGCGTTCTCATCAGTTTCCTGGAAAATGTAAGTTCCTTAACATTTATTTTGGAAGTGACCTTCAACATCTGGACTGTTGACTTTGGAAATCATATTATTATGGAGTTTGGTGCAAGCTATTTCTCTCAAGTTTCTACTTCAGCGTTTCTCGGCATTTTCTTTAGTCTGTTGTACTTATCACCATTCTCGGGTTTCATTTGTTATATTATGTTGTTTTCATACTACGTGTACTGAACTTTAGAAAATTATTTCTACATTGGTAAATTCAAAATATATTTATTATTGCTATTATTATTGTTACGGAGTTATCCGTGGAAGTCAGAGGGGAAAGAAGGTGCGGGCTGGAAAGGGTCTAACTACAAGTCCGAAAGACGAATTAAAATTTCAACAAGGTTATATTTTCAAAACTTAACAATGGTGACATAGAATTTTGAGCGTACAACAAATAACAACAAGTTAAATCAGGTACACAACCAAGAGAAAAATTTAAACAGTTTCCACTAGGGGGAAATAACAAAGAAAATCAGGTACAATGGCGCTTTACAAGAAAGCACCAGTTAAGTGGTCTTTACAAATTCTGGCCTAGGGGGCCCAAATTCATCAATCCCTGAGCTCTCAGCTCACAATCACAAAACACCACAGGGCAGAAAACCCTTAATACATGGAGCATTAGCTCCCAACTTTACATTTCAAGCCTCTCTAAGACACTTTTACCACAACACCATAAAGAGCTGACCCGCTCTCGATAGTTCGAGCCTATCAGAAGGCCATAAACAAACTTTACACCTGACTGCCCTTAAGGCATACTTATAAATAAACAGGGCTATCTCGTACCCAATCTACTGGGCCTTGGTGTGCAAAACCAGGTTAATTTAAATGGCCCAAAACAAAAAGATGGAGGCGTGAATTTGCACTCCTAAATCTACATTTTAAAACCTAAGTGGCTCTAGGCCGATACACAGGGTTTAATCCCAAGCTAGGGAGGTGACTCGTATGAAAAAACTTTAATACATTAAGGGAGAGAAGAAACGGTTATGAAAACGTAGTCACCTCAATTTCAAAATGAAGGGGAGCTCGAGAGGGTGAAGCACTCTCTATCCCCGCTTTACGGTAAAAGAGATTTGTAGTTTTTACATGGACTGAAAAGGAATTTACATTTTAAAGAGTTGGGTTACATATTAAAGGTTTCGAACCCTCCCCGAGAGTTAGACTGCTGAGCCAGCAAGAAATAAAAATGTTAAAAGGCCATTACCTTGTTGAAGATCTGCTGTCTGAAGAACGAGGCGCATCCCGCCCCCTGCTACATACTCACACACTGAGTTAGATGTTATACTAGTGGCCAAGAGCCGAGAAAATCAGCAGTTTTTCAACCCTCGTGGAAGCTTCGAGACCTTTCAGGAATGAGTAGACACACCCCCTCAATTTTTTATTGGTTGACAAAAGTTACACATGGAAATTCAAAGAGAAAAGCAATGATTGGAGGAAAATTAATTACAGAAATTACTGACTGGTTAAATTCAAAACAGGCGGAAAGAAAGAATTAATGTTGCCAACCCACAACCCACAGAACAAAATTTAGTAAAGACAAAACTTATGAATAGAAAATTTCTTCAAGAGAGTTCATTCCATTGCGCCAGAGTGTATTACCATAGTTTTTGGTAGAGAAATCTGTTAGAGAATGTCCACACTTCTTGATCATTGAAAAACAAAAGCAAATCAAAAACACTCAGTGACATCTTCTGATAACTAGTAGAGTTAGTTCGGTGGTTAAATTTCCGGGTTTCTCCAGTAGAGAAGTTTCAATTGGCGCAAGATATGAACTTGCGTCGCGTAGAGGTGTACCGCCCGGTACAAATATCATCATTAATTTGGTATGAAGTTAAACGTATCCTATCTATGGTTTCAAAAAATTAAGCCTGTGTAAGTATTTAGGCCTATGTCTGATTTCACTAAGAAGCCCGAAGTTACATTTGAACTTTACTTTCCCCCTGGTTAAATTCTCTTTTTTTATCCTTGGTTTGGGGCTTGTACCTTTTGGTACCGACTTGGGTTTGATATTATGTGGATAGGTCGTTTGTGGCATTCCTAGTTTGTCTTCGTTGCTATGACAATACCATTGTACTGGTGATGATTTTTCTGCGGTTGCTTCCCATGTTTGCTTGGGGTTGATTTGTGCCTTTGTGATTATGCTCCTTTCTATCGTGTATTTTCGGTTATTTTGACACAAACGTTTATGTTATTTAATTAACCTTTCTCCTTTCTCGGGGTTGGCAATTCTGTCCTTGGGAAAATTTTGTTTCCATTTCACGTTGACGTGTGTATTTTATGTCGGACTCATTTGGGAAAACTCAAGGGATTACACCGTAGTAATTGTAAAAAGGTTGAAAATTGTTCCTTGTAAGTTACCTAAGTAAATGGTAGTCTGTTATACCTCTACGGTCATCATGTTATCAGAAACGTAATATTGGTTATTTTACTTCTATCTTTTAAGTGAGCGGCTCACAACTAGTTGATATTTGATCCTTCTGTTTGGTTTTAAAAGATCGTTAAATTATTTAAAGTCTATTTCTGTTACGAGGACGATGTTATTGAATTACCGTTTAATTTTATGTCTTAGAATTTCTTATTTTCTTTAAGTAAAGGTGTTCTTCCTTTCACTCATATTATGTGTCCTGATATCCGGTACAGTGGTTTGTTTAAATATCCGCGGTTTGCCGTGACACCTCTCCACTAGTTAAGGTAAGTTTTTGTTTATTTGTTGTTTATGTGGATTGAATTGTGCCCGCTTGTGCTTCCATTTGTTATTGATGAACTGGAGCAGTAGCGTAACTGCTAGTTCGTAATTTTGGGCTGCCGTTATCGTAGTACTTGTGGTATTTGACTACGTAACGGGACAGAATCAATTCTGCCACGAGGAGGTTGAGTCAGACCTGGCAGAATCGTATAAAAGGACAAGAGTTTTGCCAAGCGAAGACAGTTCAAAACACGCAGCATAAGGGATAACATGCTGTCTTATGTGAGTGTCACCGCCGAGGCTCGAACATAGCCGTCATGAGGAATTTCGTAAGCGGGAATTCTACCATAATTTCAGTATCACCAAGAGATTTATTTTAAAGTGTTACTTCTTATACTTAGAAACTTTTCAACAATTCAGATACGAACTTAGTCTTCACGTAATTCTAAGAGAATTTTGAGGACGTGTGACATTAACTTACTGTATATTGTTAAATAATAATTTGAATTTCAACTCGATTGGAAGGGAATGGCCAGGCCTTAAACCCACATTAGAATCAGTTTAACTTGAACATTCGGGAAGCGTGTGCACATTATACAAATTTTGTACTGAACTACACAAATATTTAGTCTATTAAAACAAATAACTCCATAAAAATGCTTGAAGGCACGTATTCAATTTAAGTTTTATTTAACTTTAAATAAGATTAAGGCGCTCATCGCGAGTAAAAAAGACAGTGTCGCAATATACATACCGTTACATTCTAAGCATTGGAACATGTGAATATTCAGAGTTTTGAACACTTTTCTATAGTCAATAATTATTTTTCTTCGTGTGTAATACATTATGTTAGAAGTGTGTTTTCCATATGAACAATGGTTCCAATTAAATGAGCTTTCGTGATTTTGCTGCCAGTATTAAGAACAGTGAACAAATGCACTTGACGAAGTGCCGTGCCCATTTTATGATATGGAAATACGAGTTACTCTGAATAGGACACTACTAAGCAATTCTAGTCAGTTGAACTTTCGCGTGTTCGGTACACCAAACGGTAACGCGTGAAATCCTGACGAGTGCCTATTTTCTAATCATCATATCTACCTGCTGCTATCTCGGGTCGACGTGGGACGTGTCTACGAGGGATATGGAACGTGGTTTCAACGTGGGAAGTGGATCATAGTGCCATAGGGACGACTTCTCGTCATCGTTTGGGTATGGTATCAATTTGCTGTTCGCTGACCATTATCTATCAACATTCCGTTCTTAAGTTCCAGTGAGTACAGGTGATATGGTGTGCATTTAAACCAATTTTTTAGAACAAGTGCGTAAAATTCCACCAGATTAACTTTCTTTTAAGTGGAATGATGAATCCATTGATTATGTTGGCAGTTATACAGACATTTAATAGAAAGCTCGTTGGAAATCGGATTGTTGTTGCGTTATTTTCAAAGTGTTAAATATCAATACTTAGAAAGACTGTAGGGAATAACTTCATAAACCAGATTGATTTTGCGTTATTTTCAAAGTTTTAAATTTCAGTGCTTAAAAAGACTGCAGGAAAGGAATTCATAAACTTTGGAAGTGAAGAAATACTTATTTTGAAGCGAAAATCATATTTATGTTAAAATTATTTAGAAAGTCTGTAGGAAATAACTCTGATTTTTGAATTTCCAATTCTAAACGAAAGATATTCGTTTCCACCAATTTATGGTGAAATTAAGACGAAAGACAATCATCTCATGAAATAATTTGCTTTAAAATTTACCTACGATCCAAACATTTCAAGCAGAAATAACAGGAAACATTATGTGTCAATTCATATTAATGAATATATTGAATTTTAAGCACAACTATTATTTCGCTCTGCACATGTTTCTCGGTACCTATTCCACAAGAACCCTTCACCATTAAATGTAGATTCTCTTGCCCTGATCCCTGATCATTTCCCGGTAGAGTAAAACAGAATGGAAGGACAAGCTGAAACTGAGTAAGAAGAATATCAATTCGTCTTCAGAAGAAATGTAATACGTGAAGCAATCCTGACCCTACGTGTGATCATAGACAATGGAATTAAGAAGGATATGCCCACAAACGTGGCACTCGTAGATCTTAGAAAGCACCAAGATATTTGATTGTCTGAAGGTGATCGCGATCAGGTACCGAGAACGAAGAATGCTCTACCATATATATGGTTATACAAATCAGTCTGCAGTGATAAGAATCGGGGGCTCTGAAAAGAGGCAACAATCCAGAAAGTAGTGAGGCTAGGTTGAAGTTAGTCTCCCCTCTTTTCAATGTTTATATAGGTCAGGCAGTACAGGAAATAAAATAAAATAAAATAAAATAAAATAAAATAAAATAAAATAAAATAAAATAAAATAAAATAAAATAAAATAAAATGAAATGAAAAAAAATGAAATAAAATAAATTAAAATTTGTTAAAGGAATCACAGTCGTAGGAGAGGATATCACATCCTGATATTTGCTGATGGCATTGTTATTTTGTCTGAGACTGCAGAAGATCTGGAGAAATTGCTGGATGGTATGCGGAGAGTCTTGAGGAAAGAGTGCAAGATGAAAATTAATAATTCCAAAGCAAACTTAGTGGATTGCAGTCGAACGAAGTCAGGTTATGCAGGAAACGATTTGCCAAGATGCAAAGAGCCTCAAATCCACAAAAAGTGAAAATTGAGGCAAGACCAGCATTTCTTTCTTCACATCATTTAGCGTTGTTTAACACTAGCGTAGAGCTTCAAGATGCCTTCTATATTGCTTATTTTGTAGGTTAAAATCAGGAACTGCTGCAGAGATACGTATGTTCACTGCCAAGCTTGCTGCATAGACCCTTATGTCCAATCACTAAAGAGAGATGCAAGTACCATTATGACCTCATCCACAAGCCTCTATATACTTGTGGAAATGCTGCAAACACCATTATGTCCACGAATGTTACTTTTGCTCCTGTTCTTGAAATTAATAACCAAATCAATAGAAAGCAAATAAAGAATGGAAAATACTATTTTTTCTATTTCCTTTACGTCGCATCGACACTATAGGTCTTGTGGCGACGATGGGATAGGAAATGCCTAGGAATTGAGAGGAAGCGGCCGTAGCCTTAATTAAGGTACAGACCCGGAATTTGCCTGGTGTGAAAATGGGAAACCACGGAAAACCATCCTCAGGGCTGCCGACAGTGGGGCTCGTACCCACTATCTCCCGATTACTGGATACTGGCCGCACCTAAGCGACTGCAGCTATCTAGCTCGGTGGAAAATAAATAATAGCAGATACTACATACTTGGAACTATCCCATCAACCCGCATAGCCCATGGGACCATGTGACGGCGAAATTGCACCGATTGTGTCATGGTCACATGGGACCACACGCCTCAGAGATCGATAGTCAAGGGACATTTTTGTCTAGACACAAATGTCATCTCATCTGGATTTCAAAACATAATCCGAATTGATGAGTTAACAGAAGCTCTTACGACAATGCGAGGATCATCCGCACATCCTCCGTTCCGAGATATGAACACCGGCCTCCCAGGGCCGTACTGCGTCCGCGACTAAGAATAACAAACTTATAATCTAACTTACAGGCCTAAGTGAACCGTGGAAACCTAGGATGCATTTTCTGGCAAATGATAAGCATAAATACTTTCAAAAGAATTTAATGACTCATGTTAAAATCGCATAATCATATGCATGAATAACCCTGAATTATGGCAATATAATTAACCGTGACAAATTATTTCGATTATATGAAGTCTTGGAGATTCATCTCCCATTGTAAATCTTGAAGAAAACTGATTACATGTCATTGGGTTCGTTTTCGATTTGATCAACACTTATAGCTATTGCTTGACGTTAATTACACGATTCCCCATCCAAGAACACTAATTTGAAAATCACATCGTTTAACACAGTATTAAACATTTTGCAAATGCGAAGGTATTCCTGATGATTTTTCATTTGTATTTGAAAAACACTACACTTTAATTAATCTGGAATTAACGTCAGAGTGGTCATCTAATTAAAATCAAAGCCTATCAAATCACAAACAAAATATGAGGAAAAGAAATCTTATAACACTACCCTTATAGTGATGTTAAATGTCGGTTTTGGGATTGAACCCTCACCTCCTCAAATACGAAGACCGACAGCACTACAACAGGAGGGGAAGAACGCCCTTCGCACCAATCGACAACAACAAGAAGAACTCACGAAATCATATTCAAAAATAGACACAGTATTTACACATTATAGCACACTCAAATCCTTAAAAATCCCTGAAGGAAATGACATGTAACACAAAACACTTGCTTTATTCTTGGAGCAGACAAGTTTATGTGAGACAGGAGATCCATCATGTTCCCTGGGACTTGGACTGGTGGCCTCAACTGCACCATCAACATGGGAACCTGGAAATCCCTAACTACGTTCTCGATAACATAAATAACTCCTAAATATGACATCAATTTATTCAAATCATTATTGTTTCAAATGAGGAAACAATTATCAGTGCCTCTTCTAATATGAGCTGTGTTTGTGTCAGAATCTAGCATTCGTCAACATGGCTATCCCTTTAAAAAGAAACTACGTTCATTGTCGCACCCTGACATCCATAAATCATTAGGTAAGGGCTCACCTCGAGCCAGGCAGAGATTCTCGTATTTAAACAAATCTCACAACAAGGAAACATATTCTCAAGAAATACTTGCGGCTGTTTATTTCAATTCGACTGCACCATTATATCATTAGCAGTGCTCAAATCAAGTAGTGCGTCCCCTGCACACTTCAAATATATTATCATGTCACGCCGTCTCATCTCATCACATCTCTTATTCACAAAGGACTCGAGTTCACACACGGTTCATAGCATAGAAGATTACCATACGGTTTTCCTCGCACTCAAAGAACATTACTCAAAATTCAAATAAATTCAAACGTAAGATAAGGTGACAGTAATAAAATAAAAGCTTTTAAACTCAACTAGTTAAAAGACAGGGGCCTAATCTACATGGAGTGGATGGTACTTCGATTCCAGGCACAGCGCATATTCACATATAGATGTACAGCCATCACTATCTCTATTCTTGCAAACTAAACTACAAAGAAATTTAACTTTATAGACAGAGTGCGTTGCTATTCCCGCAACTGACACAGAAAAACAAGTAATTGTGAGGACCATGTCACCATTTCATCATAAATATAAGTGAATATTTGAACCTGAAGAAATCTACTTCGTTGGGTTACCAACAACATTAACATTTTTCCCTCTATCTAAAGCACTCTCAAAGCTCATTGAAAATTTAACCCCATGCGCATATACTGATATAAATGAAGTTAAGGTGCTTGACATTATACCTCCTTCTCTAGTCTCCATTTCCCAAATAAGGTATCCTGATTTAATTAACATCCTATTGACCATCCCAGGCTATTCCCTATTTGAAAATCTAAATTCATCATATTCTAATTCTATTCTAATATTATCTACATATTTACAAAAAGTAAAATACCCCGCATTCACAAATATTTCAAATTAGTGTACTTAACGTTATGATGGGTTGTCCATCGTTCGAAACTCGAGAGGCTCCTGACGTTGTTTACTCCACGAAGATGTTGATGCAGACCGTTGGTTCACGTCATCCTGCGTCCATTCTGGGTGTGTTCATGATCCTTGGTTCGTAAGCTTTGGAAATAGACTAAACAACACCACGTTCACTGTTATTCCGTCTTCTCTCGTCGCCGTTACTTTAGCGTCAATTCTAACAATTCTAAAACTGCAATAGCCGTCTCACAGATTATGGAATGCTCCTTCACGGTAAGTGATTTATATTTTCACTAGCACAGTTTCTGTACTACCAGTTTATAAAATATCAATAATATGAATTCTACAGCTAATTCCACCTCTTAGTTTATACACCGAAAGTCACTTTACGGCACTCTATGGTATGTTAATGCTACAGTTTATGCGGCACAAAAATTATGGTGGATTGCTACGTTCGAATCCCCGTCGCAGTTGCTGTATTTCTGCTGACAGGCAATTATCTCGACTTTCTGACACGAACACAGTTTATACACTTCTAGTTTACAGTAATATTATTTTACATGGGACTTTTCCTCTCTCAATTCGCATTTATTTTCACACTATCTCAACCAGCTTGTTCGCGATCACCAATGCGGGCTTCGTCTTTAATACACAGCACTGTCTGGTTGACAGCATAGCGCCTGTTCACATACCGATCTTGCGGTATAAGCCGGCTACACAGTCTCATAATATTTCCAATACGTCGCAGTCGTTCCGTGAATCGAACTTTCACCACCGTCAACAATATTTTCACACTTGTCTATGCACTTTACAGAGTCTTTACTACCAAATTACCTCTAATTTGCGCATTACCCGTCCGAACAAAGGCGAAGTCAGAACTCTTGCCGGCCGCGTGACTGCCTCGAAATCTTCACGTCAAGTCTATTTTTCCCCTCACAGGCGGGTCCTTTTATAATTTCTCCCTGGTTCGGAGGTGAGGTGAGGACCGTACCCCCTCCAATTTCTATTTTCACGTTCTACATGCCCTACAGTACAGGCGATGCCACTGAGTGTGTGGCCCATCGATCAATATCACTCGCTGTCATGCGGAAACCAAATCGATAGGTAGATTAAGTATAATCCGCGATCTAAGTTTAGCACCGCCCCCGGGATTCCTCATTGGGCGTTTGGGTACTGTTGTAGCGTGGGCACGCTACTACCGATTACATCATCCTTGACGGCGTAATTTGACTCACAGTTTATTATGTATAAGCTCACTTATAATTTTGTTGACGATCTAATATTCACAATTTTGACATGACATCTTTTCTTTATATAACTTAGGCGATGTTCTTAAAATATATCATCTAAAATCACACTCTCACGTTGGCATTACTCTGATCCGGCATTTGTTTTTGGGGTGGAGTTATCCAGCTATATCTTCCTTCCTTGTCCTTCCTTGCCTTACGCTCTCACTTTGGGGTTTCTCAAGCCATGACTTTGGCGCCACGCAGTCAGGTATGTTGCCCAATATGGTGCAACCAGCCTTCCCATACATGAATTTCTAAATAAATATCCATATTACTGATAAGGTCACTATAGATAAATGAAGAACAATAATGCAATCAAATTTGGTAATACTGATAGCTTCGCTACACTGGTTGTCAGCTGTAATGTGGCATTTTCAACTAAAGCCTAGAAAATGGATAATAATTTCAAAATCACGTTCGGGAAACATTATTGTGCGCGAAGAAGTTCTTTACAACACATAGTTCCACATCTAGAAGATGTAGGTGATGAAGGAGAAGAAGTAATGGCCATTGAAAGCAATTGGATTATTACTGTAGTAGTTTTAATGTATAATTTTTATTTGGCTATTGAAGTGACTTAAATTATATCTTTTTCATCAACTGTTGTTCTTTATTTAATACAATGCTTGAGCTATAATTTTGTACAGCCTGAAGAATGACAACTAGTTCAGCTGAAATTTGACAGTTTAAATTCATGTAAGGAACGTGCTGCCCTCTTTGACTTACTTCTAAGTTAACATTTTGTGATATGTAGTTTCGTTTTTCTGTCACAAAGTAAAGGAAATACAACCAGAGGAAAACAAATGGAAATAATACACTGAAGAAAATGGAAATTGAAACACCCAGAAAGAGTGGTGCTACATTACTGAAATTCAACATGCAGGACGAGTGTTCGGTTGTGATTCGATGATTACACTTTCAGGTCCCTCTGACCGCATGATTGGACAACAATCATTACAGGACGTGCCCACCATGAGCTGCAATACATTGATGAATTCGTCGAGGCATGGAGTCAATAAGGCCCTTAATCGCTTCCTGAGGAATTGTGGCCCATGCTTGGTGCACTGCACGGGTCAGTTTTTCCAGAGTTGTGGGTGGCTGAGGACGGTTGGCCAGTTGTCGACCCATCATGTCCCACACATGCTCAATAAGACTGGGGTCTGGGGATCTGGCAGGCCATTCTAAGGTTGTGATGTCGTGGAGAGCTTCTCTGGAGATGCGTGCAGTGTGAACCGGGGCATTGTCCTGCTTAAACATCCCATTAGCAATGTTCGCCATCACAGGGACAACCACTGAATTGAGTACCCGATCAACGTACTATCGAGCAGTCATACTGCCCTCAACTAGCACTAATTGTGATTTCACATTAAAACCAATAGCTCTCCAGATTATAATGCTTGGTGTTGGCCCTGCGTGCCTCTCGACAGTAAGATCTGGGTGGCCCCTCTCCCCGGTACGTCGGCGCACATGATTCCGGCGATCACTGCCGGCAAGACAGAAGCGCGATTCATCACTTAAGACGAAACTATGCCATTCGTCGACTCACGTCCATCTTTCTCGACACCAGGCCAGCCTTACAGGTCGCAGTTGTGGGGTCAATGGAACACCTTCTGCAGGGACACGGGCTCGTGAGCCAGCTGCACGCAGGCGATTACCAACTGTTTGTTGTGTAACGTGGGGTGCCACAGCTGCTCGAATTTGCGCTGCTGTTGCATGGGGTTCCATCCGGGCCATTGAATGATGCGGGTATCCTCCCTCACAGTTGTCTGTCGCGCTGGGCCTGTGCCAGGTCTACGAGTGTGGGTACCTTCATTTGACCACTGCTGCCATACACGTTGTACCGTAGATGCTTGTTGGCCAACACGTGCAGTGACTGTCCTTAGCGATAATCCAGCCTCACACAGCCCAATTATCCGAGCCCTCTCAAACAGCGACAGTTGTTAATAGCGTGCTCTTCTCTGTCGTCGAGGCATGTTTCAGGGGGAACACTTCACTGCACAGACTGCAAGTCAACTACGCTATACCAGAGTCCGTATAGTGGAGTTGATTCCTCCGCGACCAATCACGTGGGGAGACCTGTAACAACAACCAATGGGTCTGAAACTTTGATCGTTTACATAAGTACATAGCGCCGTTCCATTTCTTGAAAATCAACACAAACGACCAATGCCTTCATGGTGTTGCAATTTTTCATTTTCTTAAGTGTATATATATATATAGAAAGTAAATGATTTTTGAGTTTTTCTTCCTGCCTCTAGCCCAGCTAAGTTTATGTTGCCAGTACTGTGGCATATCTTTATTATGTTTCTTTTCTTAATTACTCTCTAATTGAAATGTGTTGGAATGGAAACCTCTATTCGGATATTTGAGTCACAAGGAATTACAGGTATCCCAACTACGTTTTATATTCTCATGACACGGAAGCAGATGCACAAAGACAAGCAGAAGGAGCCCTAAAGGACACCTTTATAGCGATCAAGAAGAAAGGCAGAGCAGGAGTGGCAGGTATCCCGATGAATGTTTGTGAACAACACTTCATTCAGCTTTACAACAAGAACAACTTAGAACAAGCATACAAAACCGAAGAGACATACACTGTAGAATCTGAACCAATAACTGAGAACGAAGTCAGACAAGTCATCCTAGAATCTAAAAAAGGAAAAGCAGCGGGACCGGACGAGGTGTTCAACGAAAACCTCACAGAAACTCTTGAACAACTCGCCCAGCTGTGGACGATGTTGTTTAACAAATGCCTCACATCAGGAAAAATACCAGAGAATTGGAGGAAGTCGAATATCATCTTGTTATACAAGGGCAAAGGCGATATAGAGGAGCTCAACGCATACAGAGGAATTGCAATTGAGAACAACATATTCAAGATATTCCCCAAAATCCTGACGAGCAGACTCTACTCACTAACAGACGCCTTAATGCCGGAAACACAGTTCAGATTCAGGAAGGGAGGAGGAACCCTTCACGCAGTTGCTAACCTCCTGGAAGATATACATGACGTACTAAGACACCTGTCGCGGAAATTCTACACAGTCTTCGTAGATTTCACAAAAGCCTTTGACCTACTGAACAGACAAATACTCATGAAGAAACTTGAAAATATGACAGGAAACTATAACCCAACAACAGCTCCTATCAAAACCCCGCTCACCTACAACAAAATCTAAATCAAAGATGGCGTGACGACCTCAGAGAACATAGTACAGACCAACGGCATTTTACAAGGAGACCCGATTAGCCCTACCCTATTCAACATCGTCATGTCAGACGTCACAGACATCCTACAAAAGGACTCAGTGAAAATGTACCTCTACGCAGATGACATTGTATTAGGCTCGCACGGCAGGGAGGCCCTGCAAGACACTGCAGACCGGCTCCAGGAATGGTCGAGAACAACCAACTCCAGCTGAATACGAACGATAGAGTGCAAATTATCTTCAGGAGGTGAAGAAGAACCGCTGCAAAAGACAAAATATACTACAGAGCGGAAAAGATAAAGATCGTAAACTCCTTCAAGTACCCAGGCATCACCCTACAACCATCGGGATCATCCTACAAAATTCACATAGGGGAGACGGCAACCGCCGCCATAAAAGTCATTTACGACATTAGAAATCTGACAGAACTATCACTAGACACCGCATTAACCTATGGCATGGAGCTCAAATGGAACAACCTGACAACTAGAGACCTCTCGACCCTTGAGTGTGTGAAAGCAAGATACCTAAAGAGAACTTTGGGAATAACAAAATACGCCCCTTCGAGACTAGCCTACGAACTTGCAAAAACGTGCTTCCTCATAGAAGACTTGAGGTTCAGACAACAGTTGCCAGCGACGAAACAACAGTCGGACTTACTTCGGGGCAGACAAAACGAGAGAGCGGATATCTGGCCCGAATTCTACGCAACGTATGCGATGCTACATCGGGACTGGACGGGACCAAACACGAATTTACGAAGCGCCATAACTAGGCTCGCGGTGCACGGTTTCCACCACAAGAAACTATTTCCACGAACCCTCACCAGTGTGTATGCAGCCTCTGCGGGAAGGCCTGTAAGCGCTATCACTTCAGCGAATGCTACAAGCGCACTAAATCACTAATGGAAGATAGCAAAGTTCAATGGACCTTAACCCTCTGCACGTTTGTGCGCTTTTCTTATTAATAAAAAGAATATTCTCACGACAGCGATGGATCATTGAAAGTTTATCCGTGGGTTATCGTGATCATCCTTATACATTTAAAGAATATTACGATATGTGTGAATAGATATGTGTCTTATGAATCTAGTGTGATAATATTTTCCATTTTCAACCCATATTTCGGTAATATTTGGAGATTACACTCGTGCCTCGCGGCGATTGAACTTAGTGTCATTGGGATTAATTCAAAGATCAGGTCATTGTTTAATTTTGGAGTACTTGAATAAAAGGATGTGGTTAAGACTATTAAATTTAATCCTCGAAATCGATTCGACAAATTAAGGCTAATTTCTCGTGCGATATTTTGTGATTTTTTCCCGACCGCGTGTTTTCTGTCATATACGATAAAGGATTACAAAGGTCGACGTGGTGAGACTTTTGAGTGGAATTATTGAATTAATGAATTATTGAGTGATGTTTTAGTACTCGGATAATTGAATTCTGACATGTTTTGGGCCGTGGTATTAGGCGATTCGACATTGGAATGTCGGTGGAAATACACTGACTGACAGAGCAAATGCAACACCAAGAAGGAGTGGTTCGAAAGGGATGAAAGTTGGGGAAAAAACAAAAACGGCACGGACGAATAATTGATGTTTATTTCAAACCGATATGCAGGTTACACAATGCGCACGGCATCGACTCAGTAGGATGTAGGACCACCGCGAGCGGCGATGCACGCAGAAACACGTCGAGGTACAGAGTCAATAAGAGTGCGGATGGTGTCCTGAGGGATGGTTCTCCATTCTCTATCAACCATTTGCCACAGTTGGTCGTCCGTACGAGGCTGGGGCAGAGTTTGCAAACGGCGTCCAATGAGATCCCACACGTGTTCGATTGGTGAGAGATCCGGAGAGTACGCTGGCCACGGAAGCATCTGTACACCTCGTAGAGCCTGTTGGGAGATGCGAGCAGTGTGTGGGCGGGCATTATCCTGTTGAAACAGAGCATTGGGCAGCCCCTGAAGGTACGGGAGTGCCACCGGCCGCAGCACATGCTGCACGTAGCGGTGGGCATTTAACGTGCCTTGAATACGCACTAGAGGTGACGTGGAATCATACGCAATAGCGCCCCAAACCATGATGCCGCGTTGTCTAGCGGTAGGGCGCTCCACAGTTACTGCCGGATTTGACCTTTCTCCACGCCGACGCCACACTCGTCTGCGGTGACTATCACTGCCAGAACAGAAGCGTGACTCATCGGAGAACACGACGTTCCGCCATTCCCTCATCCAAGTCGCTCTAGCCCAGCACCATGCCAGGCGTGCACGTCTATGCTGTGGAGTCAATGGTAGTCTTCTGAGCGGACGCCGGGATTGCAGGCCTCCTTCAACTAATCGACGGGAAATTGTTCTGGTCGATATTGGAACAGCCAGGGTGTCTTGCACATGCTGAAGAATGGCGGTTGACGTGGCGTGCGGGGCTGCCACCGCTTGGCGGCGGATGCGCCGATCCTCGCTTGCTGACGTCACTCGGGCTGCGCCTGGACCCCTCGCACGTGCCACATGTCCCTGCGCCAACCATCTTCGCCACAAAGAATAGTACCCACTATGTGAGGAACACCACGGGAATACCGGCGCCCGTGATTAGTACACATAGGTGAGGAACTTCATTGGTTTGCGTTGGCTATGACTTGTGCCATTGTGTGGACACATCCCTATGGGTATCGGCTGCGATTTGACGAAGCGACCAACCTGCCCTTCTCAGCCCGATCACCATACCCCTCGTAAAGTCGTCTGTCTGCTGGAAATGCCTCCGTTGACGGCGGCCTGGCATTCTTAGCTATACACGTGTCCTGTGGCACACGACAACACGTTCTACAATGACCGTCGGCTGAGAAATCACGGTACGAAGTGGGAAATTCGCCAACGCCGTGTCCCATTTATCGTTCGCTACGTGCGCAACACAGCGGCGCATTTCACATCATGAGCATACCTCAGTGACGTCAGTCTACCCTGCAATTGGCATAAAGTTCTGACCTCTCCTTCTTGGTGTTGCATTTGCTCTGTCAGCCAGTGTAAATTGTAGTGTCTTTATGTACACGGGCCAGGTGACGGACAGGGAGGTCCTAACCGGCTTGCTGGCGGACTTGAGGGAAATAAAATACCTCTCGCGGACCAAACACACACGCCCTGTGGGTGGGGGAGGCAGACGAATAATAAACCCACAGTATCCCCTGCCTGTCGTGAGAGGCGACTAAAAGGGGCCACCAAGGGATGATTGTATTAGAACCATGAAACTACTTTTGATTAGTACCATCACGCGGGGAACACCGTGGGTCGCTTGTACTTGCGAGTAGTACCACTCTGTTAGGTACTCAATAGTTTTGTGATTCGTAGCACTCAAGCGGGGTTCAGTGTGGGTTTCCAGTACCCGTGAGTCGTACCCATGTGTGCAACACCACGGGTCTGGGCGTTGCCTGTGAGTTGTACCACTATATGAGCGTCACCGCAGGTCTGCGTTGCCAATGAATAGTACCCACTATGTGAGGAACACCACGGGAATACCGGCGCCCGTGATTAGTACACATAGGTGAGGAACTTCATTGGTTTGCGTTGGCTATGACTTGTGCCATTGTGTGAGAAACGCCATAGGTCTACGTTACCTTTACGACGTACAATACTTGTGAGTAGTACCTTAAGGTTTGGAACACCGTGAGTTTACTCTACCTTTCATTAGTACCGCAGCTTGAGAAATATCATGGTTCTCCTTTACTAGCGATAAGTGCCATTATGCGGGATCGTTGACATATATATTGACCCAATCAGAAGAGCATCACCGATTCAGGATTGGGCTTTGGAAGCAGTCCCTTGGACAGTAATATTGTTGCTGGAAATGTGAGGCATTGCGCGTCTTATCCACTGATTGTTTTAAATTCATATTCATCAATTCATTCCTGTTCATCACGTTTTGAGATTGGGTCAGTGGATGGGTTTTTTACTTTTAAATTGTAATTCCATTTCGTCTCATTTCGTACCATAGGGGCCGATGACCTAGATATTAGGCCCCTCTAAACAACAAGCATCATCATCATCATTATGTACACGGGATTGTAGTCGCATTAGCAAAGATTTTTAATAATGACAATAATAATAATAGTAAGTCTGAGAGGTGTACTCGTAAATCCTGACTTTGTGACTGCGAAAAGAAATTTATCCTGGTGTAATTTAATGAGGTAATTTGCTCGAAATTGTCGAGTGTATTTGTTGGCTATTTACCGAGGAATATTTGGATTATGACTTAGATTCTTTCATAATTATTTACTCAAATCTGTGTCAGTTCGATTTCAGGCGAATCCAAATCATATTTGCACGAACTCCGGACCACGGGTTAAATTGATTGGTGAGTAAAAGAACTCTTTCATTATTTATAGATATTGTAGATACAGTAGATCTTCTATAGAATTTATCGTAGTTAGATTGTAGAGTTGAGTTATATTTGTAGTTAAGGAAGTATATGTTATGACTTATGACACATAGGCAGATCAGTGTTGTTTTATGTGTTGGATTATGATCTACGTTGCTGTCCATATTTCAGCGTTGCTCAATTTTAATTCTGAATAAGTGTTATTTATTTCAGTTTTCTTGAAATGACCACTTAAATTTAGATGTTTAATTCCGTAATGATTTAACAGTTGATCATTCGGAACAGATGTAATTGACGTCTCGATTTAATTTTGAGTATTCTGAAAGTATATTCAAATAAATTTAAAATATAATATATTTTATTTGTAATTTCCAGTGATGTAATTTCAATCTAGAATTTCATCACAGAAAATTCAGTTTTGTGAATCTTTAATTGTTGTATAGTTCAAATTTAACTATAATTTAATGTATTTTTCAGATTTGCTCCACAAATTTTACCTCGACAGTCTCGTTACTCAATACATATATAATAGAACTGCATAAAATCTAATAAACGAAATTTTGATCATGAATCAATTCCGTTAGAATAATTAGAGCTAATCATTTGCCTGTACCATCCCACTTGTTCAGAATTTGTTTTTGTTACTTCATGAGCCTTAATACAGTTAACATTAACGTAGTGATCATATTCATAATCATAGTTAGTCGGGATGGCTGGACATTTTTCTTAATTTCTGTGAATAAATTATGTACAATTTCAAGTGATATCGATATATTTTTTCTTTCATTACCAAACCTATCGTTATTATCCTGCCACTTGTGTGTACTATGGCCATTGATGTCAAGTCCTTGAGGTGTCTCTTGCTCTCCGATATCTCTAAATGGACGCAGTACGAAGCGTAATTTCTAACACGTACAAGTCCTTACATTTCGTGCAGCAGTTCCCAGGCTATGTGTCACCCATGATGTGGATCCATACCAATCACAATTCATTAATAGAGTTGAGGTAGTGAAAAAGTCTGCAAGATTCGTGCTGAATGATTCCAATCCTAAATGTAGTGTGACAGGGATTATAGCAAGACTTATCTGGTAGACCCTGGGGACAACAAGGAAACGAACACGGTTTTGTGACATTACTATGCGAATAAGCCAGCTTGGGGAGAGTTGACCAGTCGACTAGAAAAGCCCTGTTACGTAAGTAGGACAGACCATCCTTATAAAGTAAAAGGTAAATCGCAGAAAATTATGTATGGTAAATATTCGTTCGTATAACCGGGAATTGATGATTGAAAATCATTACCTACAGCATTCTTAGAGCCTGTTCACAAACACGTATGATCCAGCATTCCGTAAATTGTGTGTAAATTTATATGTCATGGTGTCAAACCAGGTGTATACATAGGTATCTTGTCGGGTTTTGTGGTAAACAAATTTTCAATTTTCAAGGGAAATTATTTCTTTTGTTTATTCAAATTATTGGCCATCGGCTTCTACACCCTTCGCCCTTCTGCCGGGTAAGTTATGAATACTATGCCAGAAAAACAGCTTATCGTTCGCGGCAAACCATTTGTCGAGCTATTTGCAACTTCCTCGAAATTGCCCCGTTGATGCGAAGAGGCGCGAGATCGGCAGGGCACTCGCATTGCTGTGTGAGATGGCGCATTGTCGTGCAACAAAATCACCTTGCCATGTCTTATGGCCCATTCCCGTCGTCTTGCGATCCATAATTTGTTTGGCGATAGCGTTGTCCGTTAATGGTTTCGCCGTACTTCAAGAGTTCATAATACACAATGCCCTCTCGTCCCACCAGACACAGAGCACCGAATTAATTGATCTTCCCCATTGTTAGTAAACGTGTGCTGATTGTTTCTTGCGACATAATTAATGCTTGTGCCAATTTCTATTGATTTTGAGTTGGGTGGTCTACCAGAGCGTGCACTGACTTTCATATTGAAATAACGACGTTTAAGTTGTCAAAACCATGTCTCACGCGTTCTAATCGATGGAGCGTTTCTACCAGCAAACGATACCTTTCCACAGAATTTTTCTTTTGATTAAATAAGAAAAGTAATGCTTGCCGCAAATGTTCCTTTTCAGGCACCAACTTCGGCATGATCACTGAACGATACGACACAGACTTTAGTGTTTGGCGGGCTCAACTTGTGTGTGATGGTACGTCAATATCAGACGAACAAATTGGCGCATGTGTAAAATTCATACGCTGCGTACTGTTCGATGGCGCCATCTCTTAATGAAACTGGAAAAGACTTATGCATACACCTGGTATTTAATGATACACTCAACACATTGTACATCGTAATATTAAGGTATTAATGCATCTGAAATGCACAATGGTAAGATAATAGTTAGTGTAAACATTTTCAAATACGTGTGTATTTGTATATGACGGAGTTGTCATGTTAAGATAGCTTTAAGTTTACTTCGTTATCACACTACTGTAAGTCGTATTGCCACCATGACATTTCCCGACTGTGATGTGTCTGTGAATAATCTGCTTCCCAAAAGGGACCATCGTCATCGTTACAATAATCAACATCATCGTCATTTTCTAAACGCCCTACCCATCTGTTGATGGATTTCATCTGAAATTGAAGTATCTTCATCTTGTGAATGCCGATCGCATGAGAAAGATAAAATAGATTTGTCTTTGAATGCCACCTCAAGCAGTGAAGACAGTAACATGCATGCCAGTTCAAATCCTCACACTTGTCACGTAATCAATATGTCAAAATATGATACATTATTTATAGTTTACTTCACCAATAATTATACTCAATTACCGGCGAGACGTTCTTTTCAGCCTGGTGCGGTACTCATATTTTAATATCGAACAATTTTGCATCATCATCAGTGACACATTTTCCAAGTTTGTACACACTAAAAACATCAAGTTGCCTTATACCTAGAATTTTATGGTTCTCATCCTTATTCTCTTCGTAGCTTACAAAATTCTGTTTTAACCAGTATGGATACTCTCCCACTTATCGTTTCTATCCTGCCTCTACCATGAACACTCCAGTTCTGTGTGAAAATTTCCGCACACGGAATATTACTTCTAAGCCATGATTCAACTCCTATAAAATATATCTGGCAACTATCTATCAACTGCCTAATTCTATTCATTCAAATCTCAATCAGTCCTCAATGTTATGCATTGTTTTTCAACGAACTTGGTAGTTTATCGCACATATAAATAAATAAAAATTTGCCCCAATATGTTCTCTTGAATTCTAAATTTACCTTGGTATTATGACCTTTTCTAGTTTTGAAGTTCCGCTCAAGCTTATTCTTGTATTTATGTCATTCCAAGCCAACATCTCGAAACATACCTCATAGTCGAGCATCTCGTCCTAGCCTAAACTTTGCAAGATTTTCGTAACTCTACTCCTATGTCGAAAATTACCCTGAAAAAATAGTGCTGCTATCTTTGGAATGTTATCCATTCCTCATATCAAGTAGTCCTGGCGAATGTGCCATGCACTGGAGCCACACTCTAATTGTGGTCTTACCATAGACTTACACGCCCTCTCCTTTACATCCTTACCACAACCCAAAAATAATCTCATAACCATGTGAAGAGATATGTAACCTTCCTTAACAACCTAGTTTATATGATTACCCCAATTATGATCATTTCTTATATTAACACCTGGGTACCTACATTGTTCACCATGAAGTGCTATTGCCCCATTAGCACAATAATTGAAAGTGAGAGGACCTTTTCACTTAGTGAAACTTACAACTTGACTTTTCATCCCATTTATTTTCATACCATTGTCTGTTGCCCATTTCAATACATTGTTCAAGGTCCTTGCAGTCTGTCACAAACCTGCAACACATTTACTACTCCACAAAGTATAACATCGTCCGAAAATGGCCTTATCTGTAATTGCATATCTTAACTAATATAATTCATATATACAAAAATATATAGAGGTCCAAAAATACTGCCCTGCGGGATCCCCCACTATATCATTACAGGATAATGTAACACATCCTCTAATATAATTTGCTGTGTTATATTTCCCCATTCAACCCACTCTTTTGTGTAGTCCAATAGCCCTCATTTTGGTCAGTAATGTCCCATAATCTACTCTACCAAAATTTTTGGATATGTCAATAGAGTCCATTTGATCTCCTGAATGTAAAATATCTGCTATACATTGCTGGGACCTTACAAGTTGATCTTGACTGGAATAAGCTTTCATAAACACGAACTGTCTTCTATCAAATAACATAGTAATTTCCCAAACGTGTCTAATGTAAAGAAAAGCAATGCTTTCCCAGAGCTTACAAACAACAGACGTAAAAATGACTGCCCTCTAATTACCTTCTTTATGTTTTAACCCTGTCTCTTGTACACTGATACTACTATTGGAACTCTCCACTCAATTGGTGTCGTCCTTCATGCAAACAGTAATCTAATAAATATTTCAGAAATGGCATTATATCCCTACTCATAGGCTTTAATATATATGGCCAGAAATGTTATCAATCCAAGCTGCTTTCCTAGCTTTCAAATTTTGTATCCTTTTGTGAATGTTTTAATTACCATAGGTACATTTCAGTATTTCGTCGTTAATAGTCGCCTCCTCTATTAGGACATTATCTGTATATCCAGCTACATTTTCATTGCAGACCATAACTCGGCCTTCCGTAAACTCTCTCATATTCACTCCTCTTGTTCGTTAATGAACCCCGGAATGTCCTTCCTGGAACATGTTTCTGCCTTAAAGAATCTACACATGTCCTTCCAATGATCCATGAACATAATGTATCTGTCAACTATGTTTGCCATCATATTTTCGTTAGCTGAATTTTTCGCTGAACTCAATTTTCTTGTGAGCTCCTTAAAACTCTCCTTACTCCCGCAAGAGTTTCTAACCCAATTCCTTTCCAGTCTACACTTCCTTCTTATCTCTATATTTCTGTTTTAAAATATAATGGGTCATTAGTATCACTTACCAATTTAAAAGTACATATCTGTTCTAACACTCCTCAACAAGTGCTTTATTTATATTTTTCCATTAACCATAATTGTTTCTTTTAAAATACCATACTCCTCTTATCAGCCAAAGGGTATTGCCTAATAGTCCAACGTTTACGACATTCCTTTCTACCGCACTTATTCGTAACTCTCACAAAGCTTCATGATCACTTATCACTTCAGTTTTCCTCATCGGGTTTTATCAGCACCACGTCCTGAATATTTTCCCTCTTCTTCGTTCCACCAATTTCTGATTTATCTATTCTTCCCGTAATAACGTATTCACCATTTGTCGGTCATACATTCTGTCATTCGCATTCCCTTCCTAGTTAACATTTGGCAAGTTCAGATCAGACGCTACAGTAACGTTCCTTTCTGTGTCGTTCCCCACATAGCTGCTTACCTTATCAGCATCAGCATCAGTGCCAGCCTTGCCAGCTCTATATACCCCAAAACCATCAACAGGTCTTTCGCTCTTAGAGATGAGTTTTACACCTACATACACTTTGCATAGTTTCGTTGAAATCCCAAATACCCTTCCTTAAGTATCCCTCCTACAGAGTATCCCATGGATATCAATCTCTGCTTCCTTAAGCTCCATCCGTGCTGGCGTAACCATCTCCAACTACATTGGAACTATGTTGAAAATTTCCGCATCCGTAATATCATCTCTCAGCCATGTCTCAATTCCTGTTACAATATCGGGTAAATATATATCTATCAAATTACTTTATTCTATTCCTTACTTTACAATACTTCTACAGTTTAACATTAACAATCTCATGTCACCCTTACTAGACGTCATGCTTCCAATACTGTCATTACCACGCCCTGATTCACCCCGTTTCCCGGAATGTACATCCCTAAAACTCCTCCAAACAAATCTCTTAACTTATATGTACCATTGGGGTTCAATTAATAACCATCTGAGCATAGATCCCGACCTCCTAATCACACATTAGAATATGCAAATAGCACTTCCAATTTCCCACATGCACTTTACATAGTCTCCTTTAAATCCCAATTACCCTCCCTTCAGTATCCCTCCTACAGAGTATCCTACTGATAACAACCTCTGCTTCCTTAAACTTCGTCCGTGCTGGCGCAACCAGTTCCCAAACATCACCAGCTACGTTAGTACCAATTCGTGTTCTCCTTACGTTATTGATACCAACGTGAAAAAACAACACCTCCTCCTTGCGCACCTACCTCCCTTCTATATTCCTGAATATTTCCTTTAACCTAATGCCTGGGTAACACTCCACCCAGGTTCCCTTTCCTCCACATACCTTCCCCACACTCTTGACAATTCAGTCACTCATGACTAGAGCCTCAACCCCATCCTCCTTAGGTCACTTCCACTCCTTGTCTCCCTTAACTTCCTCGACACTTACAGAACACACTTCCTGTTCCATTTTCTTCCTATCAATACCCTATTCTACCTCCCTCCTCCTAATCTCTTCTCTGCGTTTCCCTTTCCTACCGGTCCCTTTCCTCTTTCCACGCCCCTCCTTTGTAAAAATTGCCTAATCTACATCTTCCCTCTGCAGATCTACCTGCAGTTGCTCATACCGGTTTCACACCACTGCATGGGGAACACCCTTAACCCTCGTTGTCCTTGTAGAATATTCCTATAGTTTAACGTTAACAACTTTATGTCATCCACATTTGAATTCCAGCTCTCTATAGTCTTATCACCGCTCATTATTCCAGATTGTACCCAGAATATACCATTCAATAACGTTTCTAAACAAATCTAGTTACTTAAACGTATCAAGGCCAATGAGTGCTTATCCCTATCTCTTACGCATACGTTAGGATCTGCAGATCTCCCATTTTGGTACATACCAACTCCATAGTCTCACTTAAATCCCCGACCATTTTCCTGTCCGCATTTCTCACACTCAGCAACCCACTGACATATATCCCAACTCCGTAATCTTTTATCGAGCTGATTTAACCATATCCCACACATCAAAAAATATATTGGTAATTATTCCTGCCAGAAAATAGATTGGTGATAGGTAAACACCACCTTCTCCGTGCACTCTTCCTTCCCTCCTACTTTCCTCAATATCTGCCTAAACCTAATTCACGATTCCCTTTCCTCCACGAGCTTCCCTCTCATCCCTAAGTAATAGATCCCCATGAAGAGTGCCACGAACCCTTTCAACCCGTATTGTTCTCCTCCGCTCCTGGTGTCTCCTGTCTTTCGTGACGGCTTCTCATCCTCTTCCTCGCACCCGTGAGCCTGTTCCGCCTTCCTTTCCCTGTTATCTACCTTTCCTACACGTTCATTGTCTTACACCTCTTCCGTTCTCAGCACCATTACCCTGTTCCTGCTGTTCTACCTGCAGTGATACTTAGGTAACTTGTCCTGAATTCTGCCTCTGAATAGACACCGTAGCCCTTAATTTCCTTGGCCTTAAAACATTAGCCGTCCTGACGTCCACATCTTCCCTTGTTCATAGTTCCCCTGAACATTGTTTGAGGAAGACCTACCTTCATAACATCCGCCTTCGGAATTCCTGCCTTGCTATCCCCCTAAAATTCTCCAAATCCTAACTCAAACTCCTTAATGCCTTTTCACACCCAAATTCCCTACAACCAAATTCCTTATACTTCCTCACTAAAAACAAACATCCGTATATCATAATTATATACTTTATGCCTTTCAGAGTTCAGTCTGAAAGCCTCGGGGAATTTAATAAATGCCCCCGCAATCCTATATTTGTAACTAGTTCTGTGGCTCTGTTTAGTTCTATACATATTATTATTTCCACCGGGGTTCAGCGGCTCACAGAGAAATACGAAGCACCTGGGTTGAATGGCCAGACAAAGTCCAATAAATTTAATTTCTTTCTTCTTTATTAAACTCCGATTTAATCACACCAAGTTAACAACTCTTAGAAGATTGGTGGACTCAGTATACCTTATTCATAAGTTACAAGTAACAGACATGGAATTAGACATAATAATGACAGATGCAAACAAGTGGTAACAATGGCAAGAGAGTAGGCTACTCGGAATGACGATGTCTGGGTTAAGTTAGGGATAAACTCGATTGATGAATATGTATGCGTAAAAATCCGTGATGGGATAATGACAGATGAATGGACATGGATACAATACCTATGAGAAATAATGGACCCGGTAATGCAGGATAAGAGAAATAGAAGGAGTGAAAGTGAGTATAAGTGTTCTAGAGTGATTACAGTGCTCTACAAGTGAAAATATGTGAATAATGTAATTAATGTCAATATTAGCCTAGTGTACCTGTGAAGCGTCTATCGTACATGGCCTTCGGGTTAATCACATAAATAAGTTTGTAAATAAAAGGTACAAATCTCTGCACATGGTTATTAAGGTGCTTAGGGGTCGTAGTAAGGATGTAAAGAGATGGCATACAAGTCTCTGGTATGCTCCCAACTAGAGTATGGTTCTAGTGTATGGGACTCACACCACTATTACTTGATTCGAGAATTGGGAAAAAATCCAAGAAAAGCAGATAAATTTGTGCTGGGTTATTTCCAACAAAAAAGTAGCTTTACAAAATGCTGCAAAATGTGGGCTGGAAAGACTTGGGAGAAGGAAGACGAGCTGCTCGATTAAATGGTATGTTCCGAGCTGTATTTGAGATATGGCGTGGACCGACATTTGCAGGCGAATAAATTTGAGTGGTTTCTTTATAAGTAGGAAGGATCACAAGATGAAGATAAAGTTGGAATTCAAGAGGACAAATTGGGGCAAATACTCTTTTATAGAAAGGAGATTTAGGGACTGGAATAACTTACCAAGGGAGGTGTACAATATATTTCTTTGAAATCATTTAAGAAAAGGCTAGGAAAACAACGGATAGAGAATCTACCACCTGTGTGATTGCCCCAAATGCAGATCAGTAGTGATTGATTGATTGATTGATTGATTGATTGATTGATTGATTGATTGATTGATTGATTGATTGATTGATTGATTGATTGATTGATTGATTGATTGATTGATTGATTGATTGATTGATTGATTGATTGATTGATTGATTGATTGATTGATTGATTGATTGATTGATTGATTGATTGATTGATTGATTGATTACTCATCCACTGTGCGGTTCTCGTTAATGGTTTCTTTTGTATCAAGATATCGCTCGACACGGGGTGGAATGCATTAAGGAAGGCAGTTTCTCGACGTCATAACCCACCAACCACTCTATGTGACCTACGCCAAATCACCATTGAAGAGTGGCATAATATTTACCTATATTACCTTAATGAATTAATGGACAGTATGTTAGACGAATTCAGGAATTCATCAATGCTAGGGGCGTGTTACTCGGCGTTAAGGATACTAGCATGTGCTGATTTGGGTAACTCAGCAGTAACTTTGTAGAGGCGGTCATTTGTTATTTTGATAGTCAAGAAATAACACTGATATGGTGTGTCTTTACATCTCCCTTTCGGTTTTTATTGTAAAGAGACAGAAACTCTTTGGTTCAAGTCTAAGGTGATGACCTTGGTGGAATCAGACTTGCGGTTTCAAAGCAAATTGCGCCGGAAGTGATCAAGGTATTCGACCCTTCCGAAGGTCATTGGTGAATTGAAACTGCCTGTAGTTGTTTGATACTTTCAGAGGGGTGGCCCCATTATCCCTATTTACAATGTGGTGGTACTCTTCACTTTGACTTCACTTGACTTTGCTCACGTACGTTAGGATGGTAGTAGCCATTGATATTCATTTTCCGTTTCCCTCGCTGACTGACGTCTGGGATGTCATGTTCACTCTATTTCCTTGTAGCATAACCCGCTGTCACGCATCGGATGACGATACCTCCCCATGTCACACAGTTCACATATTCCCTTCTGTGACTAATGTTCTGATTGTTCCGTATTACTGCCTCGAGTGGTGGCTAGAAGCCTATTTGAACGCTGAAGAAACGCTTCAAGTTTCTCCTCTCCATGCATTCAGACTGTTAAGTTGTCTTGTGCGTATCGCAGCCATGCCTTTGTTTAGACAGGTGTGGACGCGGAGCATTTTCTCCAACTTTTTCAAGTTAGTGATAATTGGGCTCAGAAATGTATTCATGGCGACCACACGATTTAGTTGTGGGATGTATCGTTCCATATGGCAGTATAGAAAGAGACTGGAGGTATCCTGCTAAAATATCTGAGTAATCTTGGTCAAGCCTCTGTCTTGACTACCATTGTGGGGAGGCAGTCTTAGTGGAAACTGAATTGAAGATGCTCAATGAAGTGGCCGGACGCCCTGACCTACGACGTAGTGATAAATAATTGAGGTAGCAGTAGAGTAGATAAGTACTTCAAATTACTCTAGATGCAGGCACTCATGGTAGGAGTCACCTTGTGTATCTTGAGCAGGTACCCTTGGGCATGTGCAAGAGCTGCACGCAGTGCTACCAGGACACAGTCGCTAGCTGTTATTGAAAGTAGTTTACTGGGTCACTCAG
Organism: Anabrus simplex; assembly: GCF_040414725.1. Lineage (NCBI taxonomy): Eukaryota > Metazoa > Arthropoda > Insecta > Orthoptera > Tettigoniidae > Anabrus > Anabrus simplex. The sequence goes on along the minus strand of NC_090266.1, from coordinate 23,350,900 downwards.
TCGACAGACGTCATTAATTCTCCACACGTCATTCAGTCGCTGGACATGGTTCGCCGGCAGGCATACATTCCTCCTGCGGAGTCTGGGGAAGTGAGACTTTGATTCTGAGTAACTGTATGCCCCCGCAAACATATCACCTCGGCTCTTCTGGTTGATAACGTGCATAAAATTAACATTTAAATCGAGACTACTTCAGTACGTATTTTTTGAAAGTATTTTCAGGAATCTGTGGCATGACAATATTATTAATTACCCTTGTGCAAGTTTCAGCTCCAAATCAAGGAAAGGGACTACTATAAATTCAACATGGAGATGTTACCTAGTACCGTGTGTGACAGTGCCGATATGGAGGCCTAAACCCCGAGACCGTAGCTGACATCGATGGGTTAATAGGAAGCCACATGTAATTGTATCGTTGAGAACAACCAGTCGTCCAGCGTCATGAAGACATCGAAAAGCTAAGTCGACACGATAGTACAATAAATATCTGTTCTGTAGTGGGATAGTTAAGCAGTTAAATTGGTAAATGGTCTTGTATTCTGGTATAGTTGTGTAGTTATTGTATTTTGCCATGTAGTAGTATCAGTAGACGATCATCACATATTTAGTTTCCGTTAGATAGACTTGATATAATAGTTAATGGTATATGTGATTTTCTGAATCATGTTCGACGAATCATTTGTTAATAACCCTTGTGATTTTACTTTATTAGTGAGATGTAGGGATAATTTGTGGAGAATTGTGTCAGGATCTCCGTCTATGTAACTTAGTTTTTCTCGGGTGTACAGTCGTCTCACTGAATCGGATTGTAATTTCAAATAGTGTCTGTTTGAATATAAATTGAGTGCGATCTTAAAACTCAAGTCTTCGAAATGATTCCATTCCTTTGGATCAAAACCCGTTAACGTTAATGCAGAGGAGAGATAATATTAAGTCGAGACATGAAAACCGGAAGGTGGGTTAGATCTTCGAGAATTCAAATATGTTAGTTATGTGTTGGGTACGCGTAGGACTTGTTGCGTAATACTGCACTGCTGTTTGTAGACAGTTAAACACCAAGACCGAGTGCTGTGATCACAATACAATTTATTCCACATATTAGGAACATGACAAGACACAAATGATTACAATTACAGTGCACGGTGAACGGGGAAATTCAGTACGGCGTAGTGCCACCACGCGCTGCAATCAGAGCAGCTAGACGTCGTGGCATGGAATCAAAGAGCTCCTCAATATGCTGCTGGGGAATACTCTGCCACGGGGTTTGTAGGCGCGACCATAAATCATCAACAGTGGCTGCAGGAGGACCTGAATGACCAAGGTGCCGACTGACCATATCCCAGACATGTTCAGTGGGTGACATATCCGGCGAAGGTGCAGGCCAGGGAAGCAGTGGTATCCGTTGTTCTTCAAGGAAGGCTTGCACATTCCTCGCCACATGCGGCCGGGCATTTTTCCTGCTGGAATATGGCGTCTGGAACGGCCTGCAAGAGGTTCAGAGCCTCGACCTGTAAAACCTCCCTGTTGTAGCGGTAGCTGTTCAGATTGCCCTCAAGACGTAGGAGGCGAGATCGCATGTTATAGGCAATTGCGCCCCAAACCATCACACTTAGCGTTTGTCCGCTATGCCGCTCAACAATACAGTATGCCCGATGGCGTTCACCACGTATGACGGCTCCGCACTGACTGAGCGTTGCGTAAAACTGCCCTGACCGGTCGCACACAGAACGGCACTGCTGGACCTACGTGCACGCCATCTTTCTGCAATTTAAAACACTTATTATGGTTCCACTGTTCTACACGTCCTTTGATTTTGGCGTGTTTCAGACCATTGCTTCCGAGTGTTTCACTTTCTACAAACAGCAGTGTATATTTATGAATTTGTGACATCCCGGGGCGGATCACAAATGTATTGCTGTGTTACATGCGACATTATAGTCGATTTCACGATTATTAACGTGTTAGTCCTATGTCCTCGAGAGAGAATGAATTATAGTGTATAATGGATGTATTTCTTCGAGAGTAAAGTGGCGCAATGATTATAGGAGATGGTTATGTATGCAATTGGCAGTTATGTATTGTGATATTAAGTTATTTGCGTGTTATTGGATAGTTATAGACTGCGAGTATTTGATTTTGGGCTATGCCTTGGGTTAGTTGAGTCTGATTATATTCTATTCCGAATACTCCGACGTTTAATGTCACTGTAATAGTCACGTTGATTTACGATGGTTATGGAACATTCTTCGAGATTATTCCCGAACATTCTAGGACTTTCATCCGGGTCATCTGCTTGGATTTCAAAGACATACACGTTCATTTAACAAAGCTAGAAATATGTGACTGTATTCGACATGATGGTTATCTCTCCCGTGTAGGCAAATATTTTAAATATTGTAGAATATTCTGTAGATATTTTGGTGATGTAAAATTGTATTCATGGTATACGATGCGTATGTGTTCATCTTATATTTTTATTATTCTATAAGATGTTATCTTGCTGAGTGGGCAGTGTCATTTTATTTTATATTCAGCATCTAAGGATTATGATGTGGCGTTATCTGGAGTTAGATTTTAGTTGAGTTAGTTAGACCATTTGAAGTGGCATTTCCGGACTTCAATTTATTTATTTTATTTATTTAATCCAGATAGAACTGGTAAATGGACAAATAATTATTTCATTGCTTCGATTAAGTTTAAGGGAAAACTATAGCGTCAAATTATGTGTAAAATCAGTAACAGTAAATTCAGATTTTGGGCAAATAATTGAAAATTGATGTAATTGTTGTACAAAGTTTAAGATAATATTTCTTTTCTAACCCTTCAGAATGGATCATCAGAACCCAGATCTTTCACAGTTAGTTAAATAAAATTGTTCGTTTAAATTACAAATGATAAGAATCTGTAATTCTGAATTTGTTACGGCTAGATAGGGCAAGGATTCATGTAACACCCCATTTGATTTATATTTATGTACTTCAAGAGCAGCATTTAATTGTTATAAGCGATTATATCCATATTCTTAGTCGAAATGATGACAATATGAGACTGTTATTATGTTAATAAACCATGCCAATATTTGAATCTTATTCAGAATTTTCTTTATTACATGCCGCAATATTCATGATTTTCTCATGCGTGCCATATGCTTTGTTATTTCACTCAGGCGTCCTAATTCAAAACTGAGCACCACTGAAGTGTCTCAGTGTTCTGCGACTGTTGTCTATGCTATCGGGCACCGTACACATAAGAAAATATCAAGGTTCAAAAATATGGCCCTGCGGGATCCCACTTAGTGATTACAGGGTCTAATTTCTGGGTAATATTTTCTAGAAATTTAGCCATCCATTCAACAACTCCTTCGTCTAGTCTTGCATGTCATACCCTATCAAAATTATTTGATACGTCAATAGCTATACAGTCCATTTGGCCTACAGAATCTAAATTATCTTCTTCAAATTTCTGGAATCCTAAAATCTGAGCCTCATTGAAATAAACTTCCCAAACGTCAAACAGCCGTCTGTAAAACTAGTTAGCAATTACAAAGACGTGTCTAGCATAATCAGAAAGAAACCTTTCCAAGAGCTTACATCCATGACATGTCAAGCTGACTGGCTTGTAATTATTTGCGTTGTGTATATTACCGTTCCGTTGTACACTGGGGCTACTATTGCAACTACCCATTCATTTGGCATAGCTCTTTAATTCGAACAACAATAAAAATATTTCAGGTAGGCCTACAGCATTATATCACAAATCACTGTCTCTCGTAAAACCCATGAAATATCATGAATCCCAGCTGCTTTTCTTACCCCCCGTTTTTTATCTTTAGTAATGAATGTTATTATAATATGTAAATTTCAGAATTTCAGCTCTATAAATAACCTCCTCTACCTGAATATTTCCCTTTCATCCAACTAGCTTTAGCTTCTGCTGACTGAATAAGCCTGTATTCTATAAGTCGTCCTTTATATACACCCTTTGTTCAATAAGGATCTCTGAAATATCCTTCTTGGAATCGGTTTGTGCTTTAAAGTACCTATACATACCCTTCATTTCCCGCTGAAATTCATATGACTGCCTATTTTGTCCGCTTTCAACGTATTCTTAGCTGAACTTTTTGCTGAATTCAATTTCGAGTAAGTTTCATCAACCTCTCTTTATTTCCACAGCCATTTCTAAACATGTTTATTTCTAACCTGCACATCATTTTCAATCTCTGCATTCTTATATTGGAAAATATTGGGATTTTCCCACTCATTTTCAGTTTTAAATATGCATACTTCTACCTTTGATCGGCAGACATTTACCTCGGCTGCTCGGCGCCATGTGCTTGTAGGTACTTATTGTGTCAGGAGGTTTACGTGCTCTTCTGAAACGTGATGATATGACCGACGTGGAAGAAGGAACGCTTAGCTGCTTGAAATGAAGGGCAACATTTGTACTGAATCAAATTTACTGTACAAAAGAAATATATTTAAGACGAATTAAAGATTGAATGATGAAAAATTATGAAAAAAATAGAAGGTAGTGTAATAATACTTTAAAAATTAATTAGAAACAAATACATTTCTTCTGGCTTAAAGCCACCATTGGCAAACGAAAAAGACCTGGAAGTTACAAATTTCGGCTTCCGTGTGTATTCTTGCGTTAATACACTGGATTCGTGAACGTTCCTTTCTCGTAATTTGAGCGCCTGTCTTTCGTTACAGTAAAGGTTATCCAACAACCGAATATCTTACAATGGCCGAATGTACCCTTAATTAAATCCGAGTAACCTCCGTTTTTTTGTTTTTGTTGCTATTTGCTTTACGTCGCACCGACATAGATACGTCTTATGGCGACGGTGGTTAAGGAAAGGCCTAGGAAATGGGAGGAGGCGGCCGTGGCCTTAATTAAGGTACAGGCCCGGCATTTGCCTGGTGTGAAAATGGTAAACCACGGAAAACCGTCTTCAGGGCTACCGAAAGTGGGGCTCGAACCCACATCTCCCGAATACTGGATACTGGCCGCACTTAAGCGACTGCAGCTATCGAGCTCTGTCCAGTTCTTTTTGGGATGCTTACTAGTTATTCACTTACATTTTAAAAAGCTAACCACTCTTACGGTAAAATCTAACACTTCAAAGTTTGGTTCAAATAAGTGATCTTCAAAAGCGATTGCACGGCTTGTGTCACTAATTGACATCATGGAAAAGTTAATTACTGAGACTACTCAAATACGGGAAAGTACTGACTATGTTCAGCATACATACATACATACATACATACATACATACATATCGTTGGTACTTATAAAACTGCATTTAAAGTTCGAAATATAAGTTCAAACGTGGTACTTGCAGAAGTCACGACACTCACGAGAATTCTAAGTTCCTTCAATAGTCACTGGATAACAAAGTACCAACGCGACACTTGAAGAAAATAAGTCCCAACGCGACACTTGAAGAAAATAACAAAGTCCCAATGCGGCACTTGAAGAACATGATAAAATCCAATGTGGCACTTGAGGAATGTAACCAAGTCCCAACGCGGCACTTGAAGAAAATGATATAGTGTATCGGGGTAAGATGGTAATCAGGGTATGATGCCTATTTGCTCCTGTTGCTTCACTGTGTCGAGAGAGCTCAGCACTAATCAGTCCACTACTTCCTTGAGTCAGTGTCTCGAACGGCAAGCGATCAGTGCAGTTGTGACAGTCATTTTCCGCCTTTGTGAGCTTAAAATCGGTGGCAAGTATTAAAATTTACGCTGTGAAATATTTTTAGATGCATTTAAAAACAATAATAGTGATTTATGTACCCCTGTACAGTTGTAACTATGTGTTTATCATGTACTGTATACCTTGAAGTGTATGTGTGTCAAGTTACTACCTGTTTCCTGCCATATTGGATCACATATTTCAACTGGCATCTCACCCCGATCCCTGGGAAAGACGCCATTTTTTTTCGGGGCAAGATGGACACTCATAATAATTTACCATATATATATTAATTTGCCTAGAAATTATGTAAGATCACAAATAGAGGTCAGTGGAGTGAAGAAAGTCTCCATTGTGCAAAGGACCGTGTAGAATCTGGTGGCATGAACTTTTTTCGAGCTTCTCAAGAGTATGACATTCCATACCGGACAGTGAAGAGGCGGATAGGGAAAAACAATGGCAAAAAACGAGGAATGGGACCTCAAAGTAAGACATTTAAACATATTTATTTGAGTGTCAAACCATAAATAAATAAAAAAATAAAAAATAAGAAAATAAATAAACAAATAAATAAATACATAAATAATAAAATAAAAGTCAGAACTAATGACAATAATAATAATTATCATAAAACCATATTACTTTTTAGTAATAAATATTGTGTGTTGTTTCGTAGGTTGCCTTGGAGCAGAAAATGAGAAACAACTTGTACTCTACATTAAGAGACTACAGGCTTCCGAATTTCCCTTTACCGGAGAAGGTTTGCGAAAACTAGCATTTCAATTTGACGAAGCGAATAATATTCCTTATCACTTCAACAAAGGATGCTTGCACGGCAGGCTAGGATTGGTTGCAGTCATACTTGAGACGTTTTCATGATTATGTGAAGAGGAAACCCCAAGGTCTTTCCATCGATAGGGTAATGGGACCCAACAGAGAAGACATTGGAAATTATTTCAAATTATTAGAGGATGTTCTCTTGCAGAACAACGGCTCTCAACAGCCTGGTCGGGAACTGAAACTACTACAAGTGTTGCAGCTAAACCAGGGACCTCGTTTGAAAAGATTGCACCGATACCAATTTTGGAACCACTCGAAAAAAGAAGGAAAACTAGATCTGTGTTGACAAACCAGAAAAACCTAAAATGTTCGAAAGAAGCACAACACAGAAGGACCGGCCCAAAAAAAACTCCTCCTACCAGCAAAAAAGAGAGAAAGTGAAAATCGACTGCTGAAGACAATAACTGTGTTGTGTGCAAAAGAAACTATTACGAAAGAAATGAACCACAAGTGGTCTGAATTCAGTACATTCACTGTAAGAAAGAGCTTCATGAAACATGCACAGATGAAGCAGATATGTCTAAAGACTGCGCTAAAAACAGTAAACATCAACCGTAGAAGGGTTGGTAATTACAATGTATTATTGTTATTTTGTATTATTTGACCATAAATCACATACTAAAATTGGTAACATTCATATATTTCTATCCAATTTATTTTGCCATCTTACCCCAATCTTCGGGGTGAGATGCCTAGTACGCTAACCTGTAAAAAATATTATACTACAGGATACAGATATTATGCTTTTAACATATACAGTGGTTTTTCAGTTTGAAAAAACCTTGCCAAACATGTGTGATAAATCTCGTTTTGAAAATCGCAGTATTTCCCCTTCTAATTTCATGTGGAACCAAAAAGTATGGCATCTTCCCCCGATGTACTCTAATGTTCCAATGTGGCACTTGAAGAAAGTAACAAAGTCCCAACGCGGCACTTGAAGAAAATGACAATGTTCCAATGTGGCACTTGAAGAAAGTAACAAAGTCCCAACGCGGCACTTGAAGAAAATGATAATGTTCCAATGTGGCACTTGAAGAAAATAACAAAGTTCCAACGTGATACTTTAAGAAAATAACAGAGTTCCAACACTCGGATTTCAAAGACTTTTCCAACTATAAATTCGGTCTGCACTCACAGCGCTCCTCCCGTCACCCGTGCTGCCGAGACCGTAGAGTGACAGATACTGAATTTGTAGTCCGGGTAGTCCTCCTTTTATACCCGATTGTGTTGAAGTATCTAGATCATGGGTATTATCGACCCTTATAACCCTTAAAGTATACGGTGGATTTCCCTGAAATGTTGACATAATGTTCTTTACGAGGGCAGTATCAAAATATCAATATTTTAACGCAAAATAGACTTTTGCAGGTAGGCTGGAACACGACCATATATGGTCATGTAGAGGACACCTGAGGCGGCTACGTCACTCGCTGCGTACGTCATTGAGTTCGGCGGGCTGCATATCATCCGCCTCGCGCGAAGTTCAATAAACATACTTCGAACTTCGCTCCCGTAGCGGCGTTCCCGGTACAATATATATAACACTAACTATGACCCTTGACACATATAAACACTTTGAATGAGTATACAACAATAATTTTCTTTTCCAACATCCATATATTTTATAAAATATCACATATATGAGAATTTTTATCGCACATTGTCTTCGTAGATAACTGTAAAATGTCCCATTATCCCCCTCTCATACAATTCACAAGAGTATAGCACTTAATTTAACACGCAAATAATTTTAAATGAATATACAACATCCTTCTTTTTTAACATATCAAAAACGTTTTACGAAATATTACTTATATGAGAACTTTTCTGGCATATTGTTATCGTAGATAACTGTCCAATGTCTCGTTCTCCGCTTTGCCATACAATAAATGACAATGTGGCACTTATTCTTCCAATACACCAATACGACACTTGGTTCACACACAAATTGACATATGTTAGTTTTATTTTGCCACTTAGTTACAAAAATTAATCATCTTAATCTTATCTCAACAAATCTCACGTGAAGTACTTCTTCAAATTCTTAATGTTATAAGTACCGACAATCTTCCCTTCCTGATCTTTTGAAGAATATGCACACTCCCCGATACGGTTCACAATAGTGAAATACCCCTGATACAAACCAAATAATTTAGACATATTTCCCGCCTATGCAGATGATGAAATTGGAACTCTGAGTAGCACTGTCACCCAAACTGAATCAAGTTTGCCCCTTATTAACTTACATATCTTAATAAATCACAACCTTCTTGGCAACAATAATTAAAGAATCAATACCATGGGTACAAGATGGTTCAATTATACTGTAATCCAGCATAATGTTTACTTGTTCTTAGACGTCACTAGCATTTTTAAGTTGAATGGGGTATTTACCTCCCACAAATGATGAATGGTCATGTACTACAAATTTATGTTCGTATACTTGTTCTACTTACCACTAAATATATCTCGATGCTTACCTAACATCGAGCACAATTACTCCTCCTGTAATTCACTCAAATTACCCCCACGTAACTGCCTCATACCGACTATCCCTCGGATACTGGTCGTATAGACACGTGACACCCAACAAAACATTTCCTCTCACTAGTAACAACGTCACTTACCTCTCATATATTTAATAGAACACACGTTACCTTACCTCAGACCATCAGCATTAAACACGTACTTAATTGCCAGTTTACTCCAAGTACAAACACACACTACCTAAATCAAAGTCTATTCTACCTCCATGATTTGCAACCAAGTCAGCTCCTAAAATAACTGAATACACAAGCATTGGTACAGCAAGGCATGGTTGAAAATTAGTTATCTTAATCATGATATGTACCGCTATCATCTTATTTACTCTCTGTAACTTACCCAACGGCTGTAATAATATCTAATAATACCTTTACCTACCTCCTTCATATCACAATTTCCATCATCGGAGTTAGTACCTCACTACTTACATCATATTCTCAGCATTACAAGTACTTACATCACTTAACAGAACAAGTCTTACGTCTACCTAACTAATACTATTAATTACTTCGTTATCTACGACTACGTCACTACTTAAATATCTTACTTAGCATTACTTAGGTCACAATCACACTATACTCTTAAATCTACTTTCACTACATAACTACTTAAACTACATACCTGTTCAACTTCTACCTTCGGCATGTCCACTTAAATTATTTTATCCGATTCCCTGTGCGTCTGAAATATACCGACTCGATAGCGACACCTTGATAACATTCATTTTAAGACTATCATAGTCTCTCTGATAACTCAAATCCGTACGCCTCCCATCTTCCGATTCTCTCCGGTTACTCTTCTGACCGCTGTCACCATCGACATAACTCTTAATCCTCTGCTCATCCGCATTGCTACTTCTCCGATACTCGGCCAACATTTTCCCCCCTCTTTCTACTATACTACTTTCCCCAGCCATCATGCTCTCTCTCTCGCGCACTTGCAAACATTCTTCCCAAAGCCTGTCAATGAACTTCTCTTTAAATTCTCCTAAATAGGACATATTATCCCAGTACACTCGAAACCATATTTTACTTTCACCGATGAAAACAATCTACAAGATTTCCAGCACGTATTCCCATTCAATGACATTATTCCTCAACTTACTTGCAAGTCTTTTCTCCACTAGTTTTACAAATTCTATAGGATTGAACTGCTATCCAGAAAACCTAGGTAAATCACAACCCCTACTGAACAAACCAATCGCTACTACCACTTTTCCCTCCGTCTCACCTTAAATTCCTGCCGTATCACTCCCTGGCATCTCCAAATTTCTTCTTCCGCTACTCTCTCAGCATTCTCTCCCACTATTCTCACTTCTTCCTGCAATTCTTCCTTTCTCTCTCACACCTTCTGTGATAGCGTATCCTGTTCGTTCCGTAGTTCAATGACCTCCACAAGTTTGCTTTCAATGTGTTCATTTCTACTAATCTGTTCCCTCGTATTTTCCCCAACAGCATTGTAAATCTTTTTCAATCTTTCCTCGACTACCTCATGAATTTATTTTCGATTACAAAATGTTTCTGACAACTTATTACTTAACAGTACGATATTGTTACTGTCCTCTGTACATATTTATTTCACTTGCTCGGTCTGAATATGAAGATTGCTCCGGTCCACCTCCATTTGACCTTCAATTTCAACACCCTTTTCATTTGATTCACTTTCTAGCTTATCTTCTAGCCTAGATGTTTGATCATTTACTTCTAATATCTTAGTATCTATATTTTTAATGTTCGCACTGTTACTACTACTTCATTTTTCCATGTTACTACTTATAGAGTTGATATGTTTATTAAAATTTTCATTACTTCTAGCAATTAATTCTTTCATGTGTTTATTCTTGTCTTCATTACAACTAACAAAAAATTATTTCTTATTATTTTCGCTACTAGTATCAATCTTTTCTTCCATGTGTTTATTACTATCAATCAGTTTATTACAGTATTCATTACTGATCTCGGTAAATTTCGCCATCAGCAAATTTAGAATATTAGGTTCATCCCCTCGCGACTTCGTTTTGAGTTTCAGTGTGCTTCTCAATTTCCACATTTTTCTGAATTACTTCAGAAACTTCCATCGTTTTCACCTGCTCCCTGTTTTCAACTTCACCTTGGATGTTCTTAGAAGCAATGACCTCTTCGTCTCATAACTTGTCATTGTCTTCCTTGTCAATCTTTGGTTCACTATTAATAGTTCGCGATCCCAAATTAATTTCCTTCTTCAAATCCCTTGTCATACCCCCCAAAATACAAATATATACGACAAAATTACACTCCTGACATTTACCGGTAATAATTATATTGGCTTAAATGTGCATACACTTCCCAAAATGAACCAATGTTATGCTGTCATTCAGAACAAGTCCTGAATTTCTTCGTGCCCCACGTTGGGCGCCACATTGAGACGTTCCTAACTCCCTAACTATATTTTAAAACATATAAAACTGCATTTAAAATGAAAAATATGAAAATCAATATTCATTAAATAAAATACACAATCGTTGTACCTCGTACTCACACTTGGTGCTTACGAGCTCACTTACACATACGTTATTTGAAGGGCGCCAGCTACCACTCAGTGCAGCAATAATAGAAAGAGAATCTTGACTATCTCTAGGGTGTGGGGTAATAAACTTAATTTTGACGTCATACCATATAAGTTCTGGGAAAAGGAGATTGGCGTTCGGTTTCCCCATTTACTTAGAAGTTAAGAAATTTTACTGTTTACATGAAACGAAAGATTAATTTGATAGAGCGAAATATATTCCTGGAATTGTATATAAAATAGTATGTCTTGTTGCGATAAAACAGATGAGAATATGAAATTATGACAATGCAACTGAAGGAAAGTAGGGATGAATTTGAATTCTTCTTGACCGGACATTTAACAATTTATACGAAATATATCCCTCACTGGTTCACTTGACTTGACTTCAACACTTTGAGTGTAATTACGACGTATTCCTTAGATCTGGTGTTTACTGTAGATGTGTCACGCCTAATTTGGTGATGTATCCATGTGACTGCCTCTTCTCCATATCATATGACTTCTTGGAAAATCTGTATGGTATGACTTCATTGCAAGTGTAACCTTCTATGGCTTCATGGTAAGCCTTCGCGTGCGTATCTTCAACTAAATGACCGACCGACCGTGGCCTCACTCTCTCAATGACCAATGACTAATGGCTCACTGAGTCTTCTCCATCTCGTTCAGTTAATGGCCAACTGTGGCCTCTCCTTCCAGTAGAATAATGACTGACGCTACAAGATACAGCCACCTTATATAGACGTTAGGTTGACGCACCTACGTAACCTCCAGAAATAACTATGATCTACTCCCACCTCGCGACAAATATTACCCACAATGGTGAAATAGCTCGGGGCGGGCTGAGTTACTTAAAGAAACTGAGCTCAGCGCTAAATAAGCACGATGACGAAGCCATGACGTAGCGATGACTCTGCATTTACTCCAGCAGTATTGCACAATGTAGCAATGTCATATCCACATCCTATATACAGCAACTCTTTACTGTACATGTTTTTAGTGTTAAACTACGCACTCGTATTATATGCATACATTTAACAACAATCACGCAAGCGACAAGCATTGCAGAGTTGAATTGAATATTAATTATAACACAATAATAGTAATTTCACAGATCAATAATAATAGCATGGACATAATAATAATAATAAAAATAATAATAATAATAATAATAATAATAATAATAACAATAATAATAATCATAATATCACATATCAAATAATAATAATCAAAATACAGATATCACCTAGTAACCGGATTTGAACCGTTACAATTCATACATACATACATATAAACATACATCTTCATTATAGCCTATTATGCCTTTCGGCGTTATGTCTGAAAGCTTCTGTATGTAAACTACCCTCCGCCACCGTCCTTTGTCTGTAAATATTTCTGTGGCCTCGTTTTGTTCTATACCTCTTTTCATTAAATTGTTTAGACCTTATGCGTTAATCCGCCGTTGTTGTGATTATCTATGTATTGTTCCTCATGACAGATCTCTTGCTCTCTGGAACCCTATTTATCAATAAAATAAATAAAATAAAAAATAAAAACAGGGTCTCACCATCGCCGTCTCGGTCTCCCTCTACTTCTCTCACCCTCCATAATAAAGTCCATTATTCTCCTAGCTAACACATCCTCCTCCATTCCTCTTACATGACCTCACCTCCAAAGCCGGTGTATGCCTACAGCTTCATCAAACGAGTTCATTCCTAAATTAGCCGTCTGTTACTTCTTATTTATGAATGAGATATCCTAAGTCAAGCCAGCTTTCACTCCCGTAAAGCAAAGTTGGTCTGTAAACAGACCGATGTAGAGATAGTATTTTCCGAGAGCTGACTTCCTCCATACAGAGTTCACTGCATTACCTTTGCTGCACCATGATTCAATCCCACTACCACCCTCTATCTGACATTCAGTTCTCTTCGACTTCTCATCTAGTGACATCAATTTTGTCTTGGAAAGGCTAGTATTCATACCATAATCATTGCACCTGTTTTCAAGTTCCAAGATATTAGACTGCAGGCTTTCGGCACAATCTGCCATTATGACAAGGTCGTGAGTATCGACCAAACTGATTTCTACATTTTTCAAGTAACTGAATACCTCCTTGCAACTTATTTAATTTCAGCAGATGACCCTTGTAAACTATGAAAAACCTTGAACCAAGAATTCAATCAACCAACAATTCACACTACAGCCCAATTGTCTAGATAAATATCTCTGTTCGATTTTAATAATCTGCCCGTCAAAGACCAAATTAATTAATTACGACAATAATTTAAGTTAATCTTCAATAAATGAACTCATTAACTTTCAGGTTACTTCTAAGTTCGTCACTTGAACTGGTCTAAATAATCGCACTAGATTTTAACTTACGAAAACTTAACATTGAACAGTAAACGAAATTGACATTAAACGGCAAATATGAAATGATATTGGACGAGAAATATGACTGGTTTTGTTTGGTTTAGACAAGTACAATGACACGGTATGAGATAAATATGCGTCATTACTTATCACATCATGTTAACGTCCCAAAAATTTAAAGAATGCGTAAGTCGAAAATGTAAATCCGCATAGCGTGTTGGTTTCACTTAAGTGATTCAGCTGCTGTGAACAACTCTAATCTGCAGTCAAACAACAAGAATATTCAACTTTATCGTACAATATGCATGGAACACAGATGGTGAAAACCTTCACAAACTGTGAAGCAACTATACCTAAAATACACAATTTACTCAGATAACCGTGACTCGGGGTCAAAATTAATCAAGCAGGGCTGAGTGGCTCAGACGGTGAGAGGTTCGATCCTGGCTCAGCCCAATGGTATTTGAAGGTGCTCGAATACGTCAGTCTAGTGTCGGTAGATTTACTGCACGTAAATGAAATCCTACGGGACTAAATTACGGCAGCTCGGCGTTTCAGAAAACCGTAAAAGTAGTTAGTGTGACGTAAAGCAAACAATATATTTATTGTTAAATTAATCAATGTTAGCTAGCGGTTCATGTCCTGACGAAAGTTTTATATCAGCTAGGTTATGCAACACTCAATTGGAGTGAGCATCCCACCTGAATCAATAAATTTCACCTACCACGACCTAATATCTCTTCTTGGCTTAACTCAACCACTGACCACGACCGTTCAATAAAACGATCCTTTCTATAACAACTCCCCTTAGTGACTATTACTATTTGTAACCCAATAATAATATCTACGTGAACATCAATCACCTCCATAATAATTCCCAATATCTACAGGCCAAAATAATATCCGCGTAAATTGTCTAACTGATTGGACAAAAAACTGTGTAATGTTTGATAACGTTACGATATTACAAACGAAATTTTGACTAACCTTCACAAGGCATGATCACCAATTGAGAGCTACAGTAATCAGCATGAGTTACATTTAATGCCAACTTGGAAAGTTCCTTCTAGAATTGCAAACTCAACTAACTGTAGTTGCCTTCAGTAACCTTGATCACTTCTTAAGACACTACGACCAATCCCACACATATTCACGTGGACATTATTAATGCAGAACACTTATAACAAGAAGTTTCAAACTAGCACTTTGCTTATGATTTCGAAATGCATTCCTTAAGACCTAAGCAGTTATTCAGCACTCAACAAGCTTCACCTTGACATGTTGGAAGCAACATCTGTATTATCTGATGGTCAGGCAGGCATCATTTTTTGGAAATGAGACATAGCTCTCATAGTGCATTGGCACTGCTGGTGGCTTCAAGTAGCCTATGCAGTGGCCTCCACAGTATGCACTAGCCTTGCGTCTTGGGTGGTGTGCTGAGTCCCAACTGATGAGCCTAACTTAGCACACGAGGGCGAAACGCAGGCAACCAAGAATGAGTTAGCTGAAAGATTTGTAATGTCCAATAACGGACCATTATATTGCTATTATGTTGGAAGCACTCAAATAAATGTTCTGAACGTACGATTTAACATAGGATCCAAATCATAAGACTACCACAAAATATCACTTCAACCCGTACTTCTTATTCATCGGGCATCACGCAACTCCCGGCATCCTCCACATCAACCTTTTTCATCTGGACATTCAATCCCGGAAATCTGCACACAGCATACGCTTCAGGGGCTCACAACTCCGTGGACGATAAAAGCCGTGCACTAAATAAAAAAATACTCTACTAATACCACAAACTTCACCTGCATGAAATCCTGCAAGAGGAACGTTATATTAATTCGGAGTGATTAAACTAAACACAAACAATAATGAGAATTTTAAGCTCTCTGTCAAGGCAACAATGACAATTAAGCAATAATGATAATGTAACTCTTCCTGACAAAACAGTAAGGACAATTTACGCTTTCTAACACTTCAATAATGACAATTTAATGCTTTCCAACACAGCAGTAAGGACAACTTACGCTTTCGAACACAGGGACATTCTATCTAAGACCCGCACACGATATATCGAAATAACCACACGCGAGATTCACAGGTATATCCCTCAGAGTTGCGGGCTTATGTCGTGTCAAGAAAACACTTTACGTTTCGCAGAGAGCATCTGCTCGTGGAATCCTGCCGTTTGGAGGAATAAATAAAATATCTAGATCTTGGTCTATTTTGTACCCTACCTACATACCCGCGGAGAGAAATTGTCAGTTCGGTTACAAGTGTCGGATCGCACAAATTGGCAGCCAAATGTTAGTTAGTTACTGGTTTTGATGACATAATAATGCAAATCCAGATATTTGCCACCTGCATGGAACTCTTCACGTCTTCATGACTCGGGCCCCCATTTGGGACCAACCTCCTAGATTCATTACACCATCATACCGAGGGTTCGGTATGAAACTAATTTATTTAAATATACTGAGTTTGCACCACTCGATGGCAAATTATTTCTTGTCCTTCGCGACACGCCATGATCTCAACCCATTTTGGAACTTCTTATTTACCGTTTGTCCCACCTGGTGGCAGGGTCCGCTGTGTGGATTCGCTGTCTCTATTTAATTCGGTCTCGGGCCATGTCTGGATGTAGTCTTACTGCTTTCAGGTCGTTGTGCAGTTTATCGGTCCATCGCTGTCTTGGTCGTCCCTTGGGCCTCTTTCCAGCGATTTCCAGTGTACACGCTGACTTTGCGCGTAACACATGCCCAAATCAGCGCAGACGGTTTTCCTGCATTTTCTTCTGAATCGGTGCAACGCCGAAACGTTTCCTGATATTGTCGTTTGAAATATGACCCATTTGCATATAAAACAACTCGTATACCTCATGTGAAATGGACGTTACATTTCTATCCTGTATTAAACTTAGCTATTCAAGTAAGACGCAAACGTACGTACCCAATTTATACATGCTAATGAAAAACGTAATCAGAAAGGTGAAAAAAACGTGCGTGTGTAGTGAGGGCACTGAAAATATCCGCTAACGGAGCTGTGTTTCATTGTAAAGACAAAACAAGATCAATGTAAATTCATGTCCTCTTCCTCAGCTCAACGTTCAGAGAATTGATGTTTTTGATTGTCCTCAAGAAATATCCAAAACAGGTTTTATAAATGTAATAATGGTTTTAAGTGTGATGTTTTGGTTTTTCTAAGAAATAATGAATTTGCTTTCATTTATATGCGGTATACGAACAATCATATATTCGAAACATTATTTTTTCTGTTCTGACAAGTTTAAAATCTCAAATTAGGTTGGTCTCACCGTCGAAATATTTAGGTATACATTTCCTCATTCATATTTAGGTATGATGTTAGGATTCATCACTCTAATGAATATAATTGTGTGTTGGGCTACGTTCACCGACATTTAAGAAATTAATAGTACTCTGGATATTAAGGAATAAAGAAAAGCAAAGCCAAGGCAGGGTAAGAAACCGTTACGTCGACACTAAGAGTCATGTCAAACCACTAGAGATATCTCACTCCAAGAAATGGAAATATCGTTCCTAAGTTGCTGACATCCTAATGGAGAATCCGAGCCCATGTTTTTGCAGGTGGTTCGAGAACAACTTAACCGCAATGGAAAAGGACTGCCCCAGCACTTGCTTCCTCTGGCTAATCGAGTGCTATTTTCAATGCAGTAAATAAATCTATAAGTTCTGTAGGTCTTAGCTACCTTGTAACTGGACTTAGAACTGCACATGAAGTGCTGCGGAAGCATATAAAATGGTAGACTCAGAAGCTGTCATGCCCGCTATTGCTCCCGACGAGTTCGATAAGCTGCAATGAATTATCACTCGTTTAATTCAATTTCCTAAGCCACACAGTCACGGGTTATCTTCGTGCCTCCTCGTATCATTTTGTTTCAAGCGGTACGGCACATCTCACTAGAACGAAAACAACAGACGTACGTTGATTCCACCTCCCCAGCCATCTTACAGAAGTTAGTTTAAGAGCAATCAGCTTAGTTCCCGGCTCTTACACAGGCAGACTAGAGTAACCTAGTTCCTTTTCCAATCGAGAATTTACCCTAAAACAGAAATTGTGAAGTAACCTGAAACTTTGCTACTATATCCAAACTTGAACACCATAAATTGTCTGGTTTTTAAACGTATACTCCAACGTGCTCTCAGAGCTTTGAGGAGGGAAGTAATACGTGCAAGACTTCACCAGTCAACTTGGATTACGGTACCTGCATTTATAACCTCACAATTCATCCATGCGATTAACATATGGATTCTTTGCGATGTACATAACGGTGTTTTAACTATAACGCTATTTTCTATGAGTCGTACCTACGCACTACGAAGCACCCTAAACCGAAATTCCTGGTGATTTACGTCAAAGGAGAAGTGTTAAAGAATGTTGCAAACTTCGGGCTGGGAAGACCTGGGAGTAAGGAGACGAGATGCTCGACTAAGTGGTATGTTCCTAGCTGTAAGAAGAGAGATGGCTTGGACTGACATTGGAAGACGAACATGCTTGAGTGGAGCTATTAAATTTTAAATTTATTGAAATTAAACACAATGTGTACTTATGTGTTAAAGGTTACAATTTGTCATTACTTTCTTTTAGTACATCACTTCGTTGTTCTTTTACCAGTCCTTGGCAAGTGTGCTGATGCGCTGTGTTTGTTCAGTACAGTTCATCAGGTGGTACATAGGACAGATCATTCCGCAGAGACGTCAGATACATTCTTCGTTTGGAGCGTGAAATCTCGTGGTTAGGCATATTTTCCCGTGGAATCCGTGGACACCAAAGCGTGTGTATACATGGCGTAGTTTGTAGCTTGGGCCCTTCCTTTCACTGTTCTTCATTACTTCCGTTTCGTAGAAACCTTCAGGTATCTGCTGGGCTTTCTGTCTCCTTTCTTCAAGGACGGCAGTCGATGCGGCGGTGTCTGGTAGCCTGAATGTTTGTTTTATGTCTTCCAGGAAGATGTTTCAACTGCCATTATGTATGCCATTCGATTCTCTGTAAATTTTGAGATCTGTAGGATCCGTTTCAAGTACCTGGCCTTTATATTTTCAATTCTTTTCATGTTTGCAACAGTTAGTTTGTGCCATATTAATTGTATCTTATACGTAACTACCGGGGCCACTTTAAGCTTGAATAGTGCCATTGCAGTGTTCACTGAGAGGTACTGCGGCTTGGGGATCTCGTACATTGCTTTGGTTGCTGCTGCTGCTGCTTTTTCCTTTACGTGCAGTGTGAAGGTTGAGCCTGTGGTCTGCAGTGCGATACCCAGGTATTTAAATAACGACACTATCTCGAGTTGTTAATTTCCGTTACGGAAAACGTCGTATGTTGCCAGTTTTACTCCCCTTCTAAATTTCATAACTTTTGTCTTAGCACTGTTGATGGTTAGCAGGTTTTTATCCGCCCATTCTCTGAGGTTATTGAATGCAGCCTGTATATATGTGGGATGCATGGATATCAGCGCCATGTCGTCTGCGTACATTATTAGTTTGACCCTTTCCGTCCCCAGTACGTTTATGATGTCGGATGTCATAAGGTTGAATAGTATAGGGCTCATTGGGTCTCCTTGCAGGGCTCCCATCGTCTAAGTGAGGGCGGGCGTGGTGGAGGTTCCAACGTAGTTTTCCACCTGGTTTGCGTTAAGTATGGCCTTTATTATCTCCCGTTAGTGATGTAAGTCTGGTAGTGCTTTCTCGAGTTTGTGTATGCGTATTTTTCTGTCAATGCTGTCAAAGGCTTTTGCGTAGTCGATGAAAATGGCGAACAGTGGGCTGGCTGGTTGTGTTAGTGTGCTGTCTATTATTTTCATCTATGATTTCTTCGATGGCCTGTAAAGTCTCTTTGCTTTCCATGAACCCGTACTGGCTTGGTGGTATCTCTCTTTCTATTCTTGGTCGTATGCGATGTAATATGATCTTTGAGAAGATCTTGAAGATATTACACTCCAGTGCTATTCCCCTGTATGAACTGGGGTCGTTCTTGCTGCCTTTTCCTTTGTATAGCGTGATTACTTTTGCCTTTCTCGATATGCTGGGTATTGTTTTTCTTTTCATGCATTCATTGAATAGTAGGGTTAGTGGATCAATGATGTCTGACAGTGTTGTCTTTAGGTGTTCGTTGTGAATCCCATCCTTGCCTGCGGACTTTTTGGACTTAGAGTCCATTACACATTTCTTCACTTCGTCTGTGATGATAGGTTGTAATGTGTGTAGTGTTATGTCCTTTATTTCAAATTCATCCGATGTTTTATTTCCGAATAGTTCCTGAAAATGTTCCAGCCACTGCTGCGGATTGACTGCGGAATTTTTAGGTGCAGTTATGTTTAATTTAAGTGTCCTGTAGGGTTTTTCCTCTGCCTCTTCGATCAGCTTTCTCTCTTCCTTTTGACTATGGTATCTTTTCATTTTCCGTATTAGCTCTTTGTATTTACTTCTTATTTCTGCATATTTCTGGAGGCAGTATTGGTTGTTTCTGGGTCTGGCTTTATGCAGGGATTTCTGTGTCATTTGCCTTGCCATGCAGCATTCGCTATCGATTCATCTTTTAGCTATTCTTTGGTTGCGTGGTTTGGTTGTTGATGACAACGAATGTTTTGTAGTATAGTCATGGCTTCGTCTAGATTTCCTTGTTCGATTTTTCCCTTTATATTCGGTATTGCTTCCTTTACCGCCTTCCAGAGCTCCTCGTCTATGTTCCTTGAGTGTCTTACTTGTGTTTCTGGGTGTTCTATATGCTTTTCCGTATTCAGTTGGAAATGGGCTTGAAGTGGCATATGCTTTCTGATTGGGTTGGAGCCAACCCTTTGTTCCACTTCTTCGATCCTTTCGTTGCTGATAAATACCAGGTCATTCGTGCTCTTCCCGTTATGCGCACTGTATGTATACTCCAATTCCGAGTTGACTAGTCTCAGGCCGTAGTCTGTTAGGAAATCAATTACGCTGTCCTTCTTCGTGCATCTTTTGTCGAATCGGCAGTTGAATTCACCGGTTACCATTAAAGGTTTGTTGTCACTGAATGCTTAGATGGCTTCACCCACGTTGTCGATTATATTTTCGGCTCACGTGCTTAAAGATAGCTAGGTTAGCTGTTAACAAACCAAGTAATTTTGTAACCTTCATTGTTTAAGCGTTATATGATAGGAGGATTAGAAAGCGTAGACTGGGAAGAGGTTAATCTCATAACTTCAAACACGACAATGTCTGACCTCAATAGGTTGAAGCTTGGTTTTTCTAAACATCGCAACTCTAACCTAGCTGACTTGTCCTTTCATATCGTATTATTACATCTGCTTGTACGCTAGGAAATAAAGGTCTTTGATTTTAAGATAGCTAGGTTAGCTGTTAACAAACCAAGTAACTTTTGTGACCTTCAAAGTTTTTAGCATTTTGCGATAAGAGGATTAGAACGCGTAGACAAGGAAGAGGTTAATCTCGTAACTTCAAACTCACAACAATGTCTGACCGCTATAGGTTGAAACTTGGTTTCTTCTAAACATCGCAACTCTAGGCTAGCTAACTTAACAACAAGAGTGCTTCTACTTTGTTAGGTATAAAACATTCATCTCTCTCTGTCTGCTTTTCAAAACTCACGACAATGTCTGATCTCTACAGGTTGATACTTGGTTTCTTCCGAACATTGCAACTTTAGGCTAATCTCTATTGTTCCCTTCAATCCGTCTTGCTGGTTGATAGTTAATAATTGAATTTTCGTTATAGGTTGAAACTTGGTTTCTTCTAAACATCGCAACTCTTGGCTAGGTGACTTGTCCTTTCATATCGTATTATTACATTTGCTTTTACGCTAGGTAATGAAGGTCTTTGAGTTAAAGATAGCTAGGTTAGCTGTTAACAAACCAAGTAATTTTTGCAACCTTCATTGTTTTTAGCATTTTACGATAGGAGGATTAGAAGGTGTTGACAAGGAAGAGGTTAATCTTGTAACTTCAAAATCAGAACAATGTCTGACCTCAATAGGCTGAAACTTGATTTCTTCTAAACATCGTAACTGCAGGCTAACTGACTTGTTCTTTCATATCGTATTATTACATCTGCTCTTACGCTATGTAATAAAGGTCTTTGATGTAAAAATAGCTAGGTTAGCTGTTAACAAACCAAGTAACTGTTGTAACCATCATTGTTTTTAGCAATCTAGGATAGGAGATTTATAAAGCGTAGACAAGGAACAGGTTAATGTTGTAACTTCGTCTAACCTCTATAGGTTGAAACTTGGTTTCTTCTAAACATCGCAACTCTAGGCTAGCTGACTTGTCCTTTCATATCCTAGTATTACAAGTGCTTTTACGCAAGATAATAAAGGTCATCGAGTTAAAGATAGGTAGGTTAGCAGTTAACAAGCCAACTTGCCCTTTCATATCCTACCATCACAAGTGCTTCTAGGCTACATTCATATATTTTTGTTCTTTTTTAGGCACATCGACATCTCTGAAGAAAAGGTTTATACTGTTGCAATGTCGAAGAGTAAGCTAAACATCAGTGAAAGTCCTAAGCATATGTTGTAGTATTAAACATATAATAAATAATGTAGAATTAGCACATTCTTTTATTTGAGAATAGGTATTACCTTCTCCTCCTCCTACTCTTTCCTCTTGAAGAAGAATAAGAGCTAGAAAGAAGGTGTTGAGCAAATTCGTAAGTATCTTATCGTCTAGCTCAGTAAGTATGTTGAGAAGAGAATATTTCTTTTTCTGAACAGCGTTTGATTCTAGTCCTGTAATGCAGTGTTCTACAACATCGAACTACAGTAGGTATATGATTTTGGACAGTAGTATGTGTTCAAGTCTAAACTTGTGCAATCTTGCTTTTGCAATGCATGTTCGATAGAGGTGTACCTTGACAGAAGAAGAAGAGCAGCTTAGTAAGTATATTGAGAAGAGTATTTTTTGTTTTTCTAAACAGTGCTTGATTCTAGTCATGCAATGCAGTGTTCTACAACATCGAACTATAGTATGCAATTCTAGTTGTAATAGGTTTTCTAACAGCAGTATGTGTTCAAGTCTAAACATGCATCACTGCA
Organism: Anabrus simplex; assembly: GCF_040414725.1. Classification (NCBI taxonomy): domain Eukaryota; kingdom Metazoa; phylum Arthropoda; class Insecta; order Orthoptera; family Tettigoniidae; genus Anabrus; species Anabrus simplex. Next base: position 23,327,824 of record NC_090266.1, on the reverse strand, counting down.
GTTATGCGATATGCATAAAGGTATTCTCAAACATCTCGTATCGTGTTCTATTCTAGTCTTGATCACTTATTTAGTGTTTTGAACACTTCAATTAATGTTCTGATCACATGTTATGGTTAACAACATCGAGTGCAGTGCACAAATCTAGTCTTGCTACGTTTTAATCTAATGTAATGTTCTAATCACATGTTGAAGTTAACAACACCTAGTGCAGTGTTCGATTCTAGCCTTGTTATGTTTTTCAATCATGCTTTCGCAATGCATGTTTGATAGGGATGTACCTTGACAGAGGAAGAAGAGCAGCTTAGTAAGTATGTTGAGAAGAGAATTTTTTGTTTTTCTAAATAGTGCTTGATTCTAGTCATGCAATGCAATGTTCTACAACATCAAACTATAGTATGCAATTCTAGTTGTAATAGGTTTTCTAACAGCAGTATGTGTTCAAGTCTAAACATGCATCACTGCAGTTACGCGATATGCATAAAGGTATTCTCAAACATCTCGCATCGTGTTCTATTCTAGTCTTGATCACTTATTTAGTGTTTTGAACACTTCAATTAATGTTCTGATCACATGTTAAGGTTAACAACATCGAGTGCAGTGCACAATTCTAGTCTTGTTATGTTTTAGTCTAATGTAATGTTCTAATTACATGTTGAAGTTAACAACACCGAGTGCAGTGTTCGGTTCTAGCCTTGTTATGTTTTTCAATCATGCTTTCGCAATGCATGTTCGATAGAGATGTACCTTGACAGAGCAGGAAGAGTTCGATTCTAGTCCTGCTATGTTTTGATCTGATGTAAAGTTGTAATCACATGTTGAAGTTAAAAACATCGAGTGCAGTGTTCGATTCTAGTCTTGTTATGTTTTATAATCACAGAGCAGGAAGAGCAGCTTAGTAAGTATGTTTAGAAGAGGATTTTTTTCTTTCTAAACAGTGCTTGATTCTAGTCTTACAATGCGGTGTTCCAAAACATCAAACTATAGTATGCAATTCTAGTTGTAATAGGTTTTCTAAAAGCAGTATGTGTTCAAGTCTAAACATGCATGACTGCAGGTACGCGATATGTGTACTGTCTTATGCATAAGTTCGCGTTGTAGGTTCGATAAAGCTTTGCCTTGACAGAGCAGGGAAGAAAGGAGGTTATAACAATCGTTTTCTTACGCAAGCTGTTGAGAACTGTAGTCTTGTTTTCTCTTAGAACAAAGGTGCTCCTTGACATGTTCTTTTAAATTGTCCGCCACCACATTTCAACTAAAGAGTGCGGCACGGTGCTCTCTCGATTAAAGATGGCGGATGTGGAATTTGCCGCCACCACATTTCAACTAAAGACTGCGGCTCTGCGCTCTCTTGATTAAAGATGGCGGATGACAGCTGACGAAATTGCTCGCAAGAGTGCGGCACGGTGCTCTGTGGATTAAAGATGGCGGATGACAGCTAAAGAAATTGCCCGCATGAGGGCAGCATGGTGTTCTGTAGTTTAAAGATGGCGGATGACAGCTGACGAAATTGCCCGCAAGAGGGCAGCACGGTGCTATGTAGATTAATGATGGCGGATGACAGCTGACGAAATTGCCCGCATGAGGGCAGCATGGTGTTCTGAGTTTAAATATGGCGGATGACAGCTGACGAAATTGCCCGCATGATAGCAGCATGGTACTCTGTTGATTAAAGATTGCGGATGACAGCTGTCAAAGAAAAGCACGCGGCTTTGTAAAGCATGCAGAATTTACCGCCACCACATTTCAACTAAAGATTGCAGCACTGTGCTCTGTTAATTAAAGATGGCTGATGACAGCTGACGAAATTGCCCGCATGATAGCAGCACGGTGCTCTCTTGATTAAATATGGCGGATGACAGCTGTCAAAAAAAGCACGTGGAATTGTTTCCAAACAAGAGCACGTAGAATTTGCCGCCACCACATTTCAAAGGTAAGTAGCTGAAGAGTGCAGCACGGTGCTCTCTTGATTAAAGATGTTTGATGACAGCTGACGGAACTTTTCAAATTGCCCGCTACTACGATAAAGAGGGCAGCACGGTGCTCTGTGGATTAAAGATGGCGGACGACATCTGACGAAATTACTTGCAAGAGGGCAGCACGGTGCTCTCTTGATTAAAGATGGCGGATGACAGCTCCACGTGGATTTGTTTACCGATTCAAATCTCGCGCTAGTAAGGTTAAGTTGGCAGCACTAAGGTTTAGGCCCGCAAGGTGGCTGCACTGAGATTTGCGATACGTTGTTGTCTTTCAAAAAGCACGTGGCTGTCAAAAAAGCACGTGGATTTGTTTACCGATTCAATACTTGCGCTAGTTATGTTAAGTTGGTACCACTGAGGTTTAGGCCCGTTTAGATGGCAGCAGTGAGGTTAGCGATGCGTTGTTGTCGATGATAGCTGTCAAAAAGCACGTGGTTTAGTTTACCAATTCAAACTTCCCGCGGGAGGTGGAGCGGACCCCTAGGAAGGCCTCCCGGGAGGAGGAGGTGTAGCGGGCACCCATGAAGGCCCCTCGGGATGTGGAGGTGGAGGAGGCGCCCGAACTCTCCCATTATACTACTGACAAAATGTGGTGATTTATGTCATATATAAAGCGCCTTGTGTAACCAATATGGCAGAGTTCGAAAGGTATTTACTAGAATTCAGGCCACTTATTATCAGATCATTATTATTGGTGACTTTAACTGTAACCTGATTAATATGACTCGCGCTAGTGATCGATTAGAAGATCTGTTTAATACCTGTAATATAACTATTCTCCCGCTAGAACACACCAATCACGTGTATGCAACTAATCGTTCATCGATCAATCAATCAATCAATCAATCAATCAATCAATCAATCAATCAATCAATCAATCAATCAATCAATCAATACTAAACTGCATTTAGTGCAGTCGCCCTGGTGGCAGATTTCCTATCTCTTGTTTTCCTAGCCTTTTCTTAAATCATTTCAATGACATTGGAAATTTATTGAACGTCTCCTTTGGTAAGTTATTCCAATCCCTAACTCCCCTTCCTATAAATGATTATTTGCCCAAATTTGTACCCTAGAAATCCAACTTTACCTTCATATTGTGACCTTTCCTACTTTTAAAGACCCCACTCAAACTTATTCGTCTACTAATGTCAATCCACGCCATTTCTCCGTTGACAGCTCGGAACTTACCACTTAGTAGAGCAGCTCGTCTTCTTTCTCCCAGTTCTTCCCGGCCCAAACTTTGCAACATTTTTGTAACGCTACTCTTTTGTCGGAAATCACCCAGGACAAATCGAGCTGCTTTTCTTTGGATGTTTCTCCAGTTCTTGAATCAAGTAATCCTCTTGAGGGCCACACACAATTGAACCATACTCTAGTTGCGGTCTTACCAGAGATTTTTATATGCCCTGTCATTTACATCCTTACTACAACCCCTAAACAACCTCATAACCATGTGCAGAGATCGGTACCCTTTACTTACAATCCCATTTATGTGATTACCCCAATGAAGATCTTTCCTTATATTAACACCAAGATACTTACAATGATCCGCAAAACGAAGTTTCAACCCATCAGCGCAGTAATTAAAACTAAGAAGACTTTTCCTATTTGTGAAACACACAACCTAAATTTTATCCCCGTTTATCAACATACCATTGCCTGCTGTCAATCTCACTACATTAGCGAGGTCATTTTGAAGTTGCTCACAATCTTTTAACTTATTTATTACTCTGCACAGAATAACATCATCCGCAGAAAGCCCTACCTCTGATTCCACTCCTTTACTCATATCATTTATATATATATATATATATATATTCTTATATATATAAGAAAACATATAGGTACGATAATACTGCCTTGAGGAATTCCCCTCTTAATTATTACAGGGTCAGATAAAGCTTCGCCTACTCTAATTCTCTGATTTCTATTTTCTAGAAATATAGCCTCCCTTTCAGTCACACATTTTTCTAGTCAATTGCACTCATTTTTGCCAGTGGTGTCGCATGATCTACCATATAAAATGCCTTAGATAAGTCAATCGCAATACAATCTATTTGACATCCTGAATCCTGGAAATCTGCTATATCATGCCGGAACCTTATAAGTTGAGCTTTAATGGAATAACCTTTCCTACAACGAAACTGCCTTCTGTCAAACCAGTTATTAATTTCGCTAACGTTTCTAGTACAATCAGAAAGAATGCTTTCCCAAGGCTTACATGCAATACATGTCAAACCTGCTGGCCTGTAATTTTCATATTTATGTCTATCACCCTTTCCTTTATACACAGGGGATAGTATAGCAACTCTACATTAATATGGTATAGCTCCTTCATGCAAAGAATAATCAAATAAGTACTTCAGATATGGTACTATATCCCAACCCACCGTCCCTATTATATCCCCAGAAATCTCATCAATTCCAGCCGCTTTTCTAGTTTTCAACTTTTGTGTCTTATTGTAAATATCACTAATATAACATGTAAATTTGAATTCTTCTTTAGCATTAATCACCTCCTCTCTCTGGACATTGTCCTTGTAAGCAGCAATCTTCACATATTGCTGACTGAATACTTCTGCCTTTTGGAGACCCTCACACACACACACTCTTTCCTATTTTTATGAACACCACTCAAAATTATTCGTCTACTAATGTCATTCCAGTCCATCTCTCCACTGACAGCTCGGAACATACCATTTAGTCTAGCAGCTCGTCCTGTTTGTCCCAAGTCTCAACATACCAAACTATGCAATGTTTGTGTAACGCTGCTGTAACACCCAGAACAAATGAAGCTGGTGAGTGTCACAGGGTCGCACATACTCAGGGATATCATGACAATGATCTACGCAGTTAAAGGAATAACACAAGGGAATATCTCTGCACCATCCATTTCGACCTTGACCTTATATATTTATCCTATTATCTCAAAGTACCCAAGCGCAAGTTTAAGTACATAACTGTACCCGACCGCCCTCTCCTCCTATCAGCCCGATTTTCACTTTACGAAGTTTCACAGAAAAAAGTTAGAAAGATTTTCTTTACTCTATTAAATCATAGGCTACAGGTCTAGATGATATTTCTATTTATTTTATACATAACATTACGGGTGCTGTCTTGCCCTTAAATGGAATTTACCCGACTCTCTGGAAAAAGAGCCGGTACATAAAGGTTCATAGTCAAATTCACTCTGCCCATGCTCCTTGCGCATTTTAAAGCGTTAGAACGTTTAGCACATAAGCCAAAAATGTTCTTTGTGTCCCTGTGTAATCCAGATTTAAGAAGGGTCACAACAACGCGACTGCACTTTTGAATGTTACTGAACACGTTAGAAACGCTATCGACAAACGACAGCTCACAATACTTATCCTTATGGACTTCAATATAGAATACAGAAATTCAGAATATGATAAAGAATGTGGAAGTTATGAATTTTAGACTCCGCTAACCTAAAATTCTTTAGTTCTTTTTTGAGTGACTTTCAACATCGAGTAACAGTATATAACAAAGCCTTATAATGAAAATGAATCAATCAATCAATCAATCAATGCTGATCTGCATTTAGGGCAGTCGCCCAGGTGGCAGATTCCTTATCTGTTGTTTTCCTAGCCTTTCCTTAAATTCATTCAAAGTAATTCGAAATTTATTGAACATTTTCCTCTGTCAGTTGTTCCAATCCCTAACTCCCCTTCGTATAAACAAATATTTGCCTTAATTCGAAATTTCTCTTCATCTTGTGATCTTTCCTACTTTTAGGGACACAACTCAAACTTATTCGTCTACTAATGTCACCCCAAAACATCTCTCCGCTGACAGCCCGAAAGATACCACTTAGTCGAGCAGCTCTTCTTCTTTTCCTCAATTCTTCCCAGCCCAAACTTTGCAACATTTCTGTAAAAGCGATTTTGTTTCGGAAATCACCCAGAAAAAATCGAGCTGCTTTCCTTCACATTTTTCCAATTCATAAATCAAGTAATCCTTGTGAAGGTCCTATACACTGGAACCATACTCTAGTTTGGTTATTACCAGAGACTTATATGCCCTCTCCTTTAAATCCTTACTAAAACCACTAAACACCCTCATAACCATGTACAGAGATCTGTACCCTTTATTTTACAATCCCATCTATGTGATTACCCCAATGAAGGTCTTTCCTTATATTAACACCTGGATACTTACAATGATCCCGAAAACAATTTCACCCCATCAACGCAGTAATGAAAACAGAGAGGACTTTTCCTATTTGTGAAACTCACAACCTGCTTTTAACCTCGTTTATCATCATACCATTGCCTGCTGTCCTCTCACAACATTATCGAGGTTATTTTGTAGTTGCTCACAATCTTGTTAAGTTACTTATTTATTACTCTATAGAGAATAACATCATACGCAAAAAGCCGTATCTCTGATTCCACTCTTTACCCATATCATTTATATATGTATAAGAAACATGAAGGTCCAATAATACTGCCTTGAGGAATTCCCCTCTTAATTATCGCAGGATCAGATAAAGCTTCGCCTACTCTAATTCTCTGAGATCTATTTTCTAGAAATTTGGCAATCCGTTCAGTCACTCTTTTGTCTAGTCCAATTGCACAGATTTTTGCTAGTAGTCTCCCATGATCCACCCTATCAAATGATTTAGAAAGGTCAATCGCGACACAGATCATTTGACCTCGTGAAAAAAGGTATATGCTGCATCTTGCTGGTATCCTATAAGTTGAGCTTCAGTGGAATAACCTCCCTTAAACTCGAGTTGCCTTCCATCAAGCCAGTTATTAATTTCGCAAACATGTATAATATAATCAGAAAGAATGCCTTCCCAAAGCTTACATACAACGCATGTCAAACTTACTGGCCTGTAATTTTCAGCTTTATGTATATCACCCTCTCATTTATACACAGGGGCTACTATATCAACTCTCCATTCATCTGGTATAGCTCCCCCCACAAACAATAAACATATAAGTACTTCAGATTTGGTACTATATCCCAACTCATTGCCTTTAGTATATCCCCACAAATCTTATAAATTCCAGCGCTTTTCTAGTTTTCAACTTTTGTATCTTACTGCAAATGTCATTGTCATCATAGGTAAATTTTAATACCTCTTTAGTATTACTCAACTCCCCTATATGGACATTGTCCTTGTAACCAAAAATCTTTACTTACTGCTTACCGAATACTTCTGCCTTTTTAAGATCCTCACATATACACTCCACTTGTTCATTAATGACTTATGATAATGTCCTTCTTCGAAACCTGTTTCTGCCTTGAAGTACCTGGACATACCCTTCCATTTTTTACTAAAGTATGTATGACTGCCAATTATGCTTGCCATCATGCTATCCTTAGCTGCTTTCTTTGCTGGATTCAATTTCCTCGTATGTTCCTTCAATTTCTCCTACTTTCACAGCCAATTCTATCTCTATTTCTTTCGAATCTGCACCTCCTTCTTAGTCACTATATTTCTCTATTATAACAAGATGGGTCTATACTACCCCTTACCACTTTCGATGGTAGAAACCTATTTTCACATTCCTCAACGATTACTTTAAACCCATCCCAGAGTCTGTTCACATTTATATTTACCGTTTCCCACCGATCACATTTGGTTTTGATAACTCATTCCTGCCTGGATTTCAGTCATATGGTACTGTCTAATAGTTCTACTTTTAAGGCCTTCCTTTCTATCGCATTTATTTTTAACTACGACATAAACAGATTCACGATCATTAATACCATATATCATTAATACTTCGGTTTCTCTATAGAGCTCATCTGGTTTTATCAACACTTCGTCCAGGACATTTTTCCCCCTAGTTAGTTCCCTCAGTTTCTGAATCAGCTGTCCTTCCCATGTTAGCTCATTTGCCATTTGTTGGTCATGCTTCCGGTCATTCGCATTACTTTCCCAAATGACTTTTGGTAAATTCAGATCTCCAGCCACAATTAAATTCCTTTCCATGTCATTTCCCACATACCGGATTATCTTATCAAATAATTGTTTATCAGTGTCAGTGCTACCCATTCCCGTTCTGTACACTCCAAAGACAGCAAGTTGCTTAGAAATGATCCTTACACCTAGGATTTCATTTTTGTCATCTTTAACTTTGATATGCATGTTCATTCCCATAGGGAATGTCCCGAATGAGCAAATTTATAATACCAATATAAACGGTCCGTTATTGGACATTAAAATTTTTCCAGCTAACTGATTCCTGGTTGCCAGCGTTTTGCCCCCGTGTGTGAAGTTGGGCTCATCAGTTGGTACATAGCACACCTACCAAGACGCACGGCTAGTGCACACCGTGGAGGCCACTGCTTAGGCTACCTGGAGCCACCGGCAGTGCCAATGCACAACAAGAGACTGTCTCATCACCAAAAATTGATGCCTGCTTGGCCATCAGAAGATTTCAGGCTACCTATGGGAATCGACATCTATATCATCTGACAGCCAAGCAGCTATCAATTTTTTGGTAATTAGACAAAGTCTCTCATGGTGCATTGACATTGCCGGTAGCTCCAAGTAACCTACGCAGTGGCTTTCACTGTAGGCACTAGCCATACGTCTTGGTAGGTTTGTTATGTACCAACTGATGAGCCCAACTTAGCACCCGGGAGCGAAACTCTGGGAACCTAATGAGTTAGCTGGAAAATTTATAATGCCCAATAACAGACCATTTATATTGGTATTATCTTTAACTTATTCGTAGCTTACAAATTCTTCTTTCACCAGAATGAATACTCCCCATCCCACCATTCTTATCCTATCTCTACGATACACACTTCAGTTCCGTGAGAACATTTCTGCATCCATTATATCATTTCTCAGCCATGATTCAACTCCTATTATAATATCTGGTACGGTAGTTATATATTTATTAAATTACTTAATTCTAATCCTTTCTTTAAAATACTTCAAAAGTTCAACACTAACATTTTTATGTCATCCCTACTTGTCTTCTGGAACCCTTATTACCGCTCCCTAGACCAACCCGTTTACCTGAATGTGCCTCGCTATTACCCTTCCAAACAATTTCCTAATTTATGTGTACAACTTCTCTTTATGTGAAGGCCATCTGAGGGCAGATCCCTACCTCCTACCCACCCATTACGATCTAGAAATCTCACTCCCGGTTTCCCACATACCCGTTCCATAGTCTCATTTAAATCTCCAATCACCCTCCTGACAGTATCCCTCCCACACAGTATTCCAATGATAACAATCTCCGCTTCCTTAAACTATACCCATGCTACATTTACCAGATCCCACACATTCCAACTATGTTCGTACTTATACCAGCTACCCTTACGTTGTTGGTACCAACGTGAAACACTACCACCTTCTCCTTCCTCTCCTCCTTCTCTTGTACTTTCCTCAACATTTTCCTCAACATAATTCCTGGACAACATTCTACCCTGGTTCCCTCCCCTCCACACACATTCCCCACATGTCTAACAGTGGAATCTCCCATGAAAAGAGCCTCAAACCTACCCACCTCATTTGATCCCTCCCCTCTTTCCTGACTCCTCCCTTTTCTCCCTCCTATGACCCTGTTTCACCTGTCATTTCATATCATCTACTCTACATTTCCGTTTCCTACATTTTGCCTTCCTCCTATTTCCACACATCTAAGCAACAGTTCCCTGTTCCTCATCTTCCCACTGTTTTTCTATCTGCAGTGACTTGTACTGATTTCTCACAGACACATGTCCTGAATTCTGATCCTGCAATCTCCTGCCCTTTGGAACATTAGACCACCTGTCTTCTACAATTCTCCCCTTTCCTTCCCATCCCTCTTTTACACTTACATTGTTTGAGTGAGGCCTACCTTCCGTCCTGTCTCCTGAGATAATCCCAATTATCTCCCTCAAACACTCCAACTCCTCCCTCATACTCCTCAATGCCTCGCCACACCCACAGTTCCAACATTTGCACTCCTTAGCCATTCTTTATGGAATAATGAAAACAAACGGAAAAATAAAACAATTTATTATGTGCAAAAAATTAAAGGAAAGAAATATAGTCCAGGATAGTACACAAAGATCACACGACAATAAGATAATTAATATCCTACTACACTACAATACTATTTAGTCGTACTCTATTTTTATCCTACCACACAATAATGCCATTAATTACTGAATACAGAAGGGAATACCAGCACACAAGAATTACACAATTCTAAACTGCAGTTAAGCCCATCCTAATTACAACTACAGAATTATAGTAAGAAAATTTCTACTACTACCCCTAATATACTACACAAATATTTTACAACAACAGAATATGCACGCTAATTTCTCATAAGATATTAGTCATATACTGTTGTACAGTACACCTAGAATAATGTTCAACTACGTTCAGACGTATGCTAATTACAATAACGTATGTTACTACTAATCACAAATGGAAATGAAAATTACAAGTTGGAAATTTGCAAGAACTACTCAAAGATTACCAAAAAAGCTTAAAGCTTAGACAGGTTATTATTAATACTATGCTCTAATAGATACACACGAAAGATACACACACAAAGATACACACGAAAATAGCAGGCAAGATACGGTACTATCTAATTATACCGTATCCACACTACAATTCTAAGGTGACATGTGTTTTATTATTTTTACCACTGGTGGATTATTATTATTTTCCGTACTACGCGGGACGGAGATTAAAAGCGCCCTTAAATGCTGAAAAATTAGAGGTTGTCTACAATAATTTCTGTCAAGTCTACGGCGGGGACTTGAGCTGCATTATCATTGGAATATAGGAATTTTATTATTAACTTTTACTCGATGAATAACCGAAGGTGGAAAGTACAATATATGCCGGAAACTTAGACTACAAATTATCGGAATAAATTAATCAGCTGATTTTTGTATTTGCTTATACAATTAGCATGTGCATGTACCATTTGATCTCGTCGGAATGCAACAACAATCGTCAGCAATCCAAAGACTGTTGAGTAGCGTAATTATCCAGTGAAATACCGTGTATTCTCCTTTAAAGTTTACAGGCGTATCGTGTTATTAAATTTAATAAATTATTACCTTCGTGATAGTTTGAACTGATGTCTATACGGAAAGCCGGTACCAGGTAAGTTGCGAAAGTTACAACTCCTTATGATAATCTGCCTTCTGTATTATACCATCGAACCTACAGATATTTCAAAATATGTTTAAATTTAACATTATTACCGGAGTACTTCCTAAACCTAAATTCAAAACAAGGTACACATAGCTGGCCTACCTAGCCTAGAAACCGTAATCTACTGAACACCAACTGAACTACTTGTTATAAAATTCAAATAAATATCACTACTCCCAATTTCTACCAACAAGCACTAAAAACCAAATAAACAAATAAATAGTACTAAATGGATCACACACGCAAATTAAACAATTTCAATAGGTTTTTAACTACCAAGTAAACCCAGTGGTGCCACAGAGGGTAGTACACTTGGCCCCTTGCTTTTCTGTATTTATATTAGTGATGTACCATCTCTCATAGGAAACAACTCTCACCACCTCTATGCTGACGATCTTCAAATATAGCGACACTGCAAGTCTTCAATCTTAAGTGATACAATAGAAGATATTAACAGTGGCCTCCGGGGAATCAATGTATATGTGCAAAGAAATTCGCAAAATTCAGGGAATCATAATAGCTTCACTAAAGTTACTGAGCTGCTTAGACGATGCAGCACTTGGACCTATCCTTCTGAACGGTAACATTATTCCCTACAGTAAAGCGGTTAGAAATCTCGGCACGTCTATGAATGAAACACTTTATTGCCTGATCACACAACATAAACTCCCAGGTAATGTTTGTAGGGCTTCACCCTCTTAACATCATAGAGTTGTATTTCCGCATGAGCTTAAGACCAGATAATACAGACACTGGTTCTCCCTATTATTGATTATTGTAACGTTATATTAGTTGACATGACAAGGAACAACCAATTAAACTTCGATTAATTCTGAATTCTTGCCAGCGATTTATTTACAGTATCAGGTATGATGTTCATATCACCCCATACTATCCGTCTCTCCCATGGCTTAAGCCTGACAAACATCGGCAGCTGCATATTTTATCAATAGTATTGCAGCGTGCGTGGCCTCTCCGTCCTCCATTTTCAACCTCCGACGTTGGGTGTGACCAGCACGTTTAAATCGTGCGACGGCAGCGGGCCGGAGACTCTTGGGAGAGGGCCAGCGCGTTTTGGTCAGACTCTGATACAGTGGCCGACATTGGCAGTTATATCGCGAGAGCACTCAAGTTTCAGAAACTGCGAATCCCGTGGACCAAGAGTCTTCCATTTCTGGAGGTTTATACGGGGTTCGAGTCGCCGTCGCTTGTGCGAGAGCGAATCTAAACGTAAGTTGCACTTCCAAGCTATGGCCATTTATGAAACCACCCACACATAGGCAACACGGCGATTACAACATAAAATGTAAGTTCACTATTCCACGTAGTCCCTAGGAGACTGTAAACAATTCTCGGAACGGTCAACCAACTTTTCGATTCCGGATGTATAGAAATCACCTCCAGCGCAGTGTAACCACGTGGAGACAGATGCCTTCAACTCCTCATCGTTTCGGAATCGTCGTCAACTGAGATACTTTTTCAGATACCGAACCCATCTCTTTTCTTTGATTGTCTTACGCAACCCGTTCAACGTTTGACAATACGAAGCCGAGTAGATCGTCATGCTTTTCGGCATAAATTCCACTTGCACCACACCCTCCATAACACAAGAAACTGTCGTCATTACCATTACTTATGAAGGTTGGAGCTTGGCCTCGGACCTTGGCCTCCTTTTGTGGTGGTGATATGGTATGCACCCCTTCCATCGATATTTGTTTGTTTCGGGGATGATGTGGTGCAACCGCTTGTCATCCCCTGTGATGATTCGCCGCAGAAACTCGTTGCCCTCCTCAGAATACCGTGGTAAAATGCCAGTGACGATTGGGAATGTTGTCCCTTGCGAACACCGGTTAGAAGGCGTGGAACCCATCCTTGATACAGTTTACGAATTCCATATTGCTGGTGAACAATTGAAAACACACTGTTATACGAAATGTTCCTGCAGTGTTATGTGCCGATTCTCTCTAATGATCCCATACACACGGCCAATATTTGCAGTGGTAGTGGACGTTGCGGGCTTGCCTTCGCGATATTCGTCCGTGAGATCCGTGCGTCCGTCGTCAAATTGCTTACACCACTTTACAGTACCTGGGCGAGAAATTGCACGCTGACCATGTACAGAAGTGTTAAAAAGATGAATGACCGTGCAATTGAGCCGTTTAGCCCATAGAAATTTGATCGTTGCACGCACCAACGGTTTAGAGTGAACATCTAGTTGACGCGTCGTTGAGCCTAGCCCGCTGTGCACACATGAACAGGACGGGATGCCACACCAACCTTCCCCTCGGACGTGTCAGTAGTTACTGTAGCTTGCTCAGCATTGGCCGCTGTCATGACACACAGCGCATAGTGGGTCAAAATCAAAATTTAGGAGGAAAAGGTTTCCTTTTCATAATTTAAAAATCAAAATGTATTACTTCTACAGCATTCTCATATAATTGCCGCGCACTATTCTGGGATATAAACGCATCTTAGTGTAAATCTGTCACCACTGTTCGAGCTGGAATCTTATCTTATCACTTGCGCTGTGCCCGCGTATCTCGCAGTCTGAATTGGAGAGTGAATGTAAGTGGCTGTGGTTTGGTTGTCTTTGAGGTTAGTGTGATGCTTTAAGATGGAACATGCAGCTGAAGGTATGATTGGGCGTAATTCTTACGTAATTTTAGCTATATTTGTATCATGTAATATTCAACTTTTATTTTTAAAATTATGTTTTCACTTAGAGGTTTAGTATGTCACTCTGCGTCAGAGTCCACTTAATGTTGAAATGTAGATCAAGTCTTGTAGTTTACGCCTGTTATAAGAATTTTTGCATCTTTTTGCAACTTACTTAGTTATTTTACGTTTTAGAAGATGCCACGCAACCAGTTCTCACACGTTTACAACTGTTTGAAGCACTGGGTTCGAAGATTGTGTCAAAAGTGGAACTTTGTGACTTTGTCAAAAGTAAATTAGGGATAGAAAATTGTTCTGAAGAGATAACTGAATGCCTACAAGGAGATTTGAAGGATTTTGCTGATAATTTTATCAGGCAGTAGAAGCAGGTTCATAGAAGTAAAGCAAAATTCTTTTCAAAATATTCTGATTGGTTAAAAGAGAAGATAACACTTTCGAAAATTGTGTAAGATAATAAATTAACAGAAAATTTAAATCCTCCTACTCCATCTGATCGAAAGTCGGAAGGCCTAGAAAGCTTTTTCATGAAAGTAGTGGAAAAACAAAGAGATGAAAAATTCAACCGCTACTCTGCACATTCAGAACAAGAACTTATTCATGCCACACAAGTATCATTGCACATGTCTGGAAAAGGAGATGCTGTAAGAATGGTAAAAGGAACTCTTAAGTCTCCACATAGAGCTACTAAAATTGAAAAATCCTATACATCACTAGCTGTAAAACCTGTACAACTTACCGGTGAAGAGGCTCTACCATTCCTTGTAGACAACAATTACAGCATAAGCCAATATATGAATATGCGACTTGAATGCAAAAATAGTAAATGTAATATTTTCCCACGTTACCACACCATTAGAGAAACAAAACGGAAATGCTATCCACCATGTAAATCAATAACAATAACAGAAACATCAGCCAAAATAACATTGTAATCACTGGTCGACCATACAATTGAGCGCCTTGCAGTAGTTCAAGAAGATGTTCTGAAACAGTCTATTTCTAGCAATGATACAGTTCATATTATATTAAAATGGGGGTGTGATGGTTCAAGTAGACATAGTCAATATAAGCAGAAATTTACACATGATGACGCCAGTGACACTGATATTTTTTTAGTTCCAGTTGTTCCATTACAAATGTATTCTTTAAATGTAGAAAGCAAAGCAACAAGGAAAAGAAAATTTTGTGGGAGAACCCACGACCTTCTTCGACACGATTTTGCAGACCTCTTATATTATTGTTTGAAGGTTCAATTAGTTGAAACTGAAATAACGTCCCTCCAACCAAGTAAAATAGAAATTGATGATCACTATATATATATATATATATATATATATATATATATATATATATATATATATATATATATATTAACCAAACTCTATTGCTGACCATGGTGGATGGAAATGTCTGCAATTCTGTTACAGGTTCATCAGCACAGAGGTGTTATGTGTGTAGTTCTGGTCCCAGAGAAATGAATAACACACTCACAAAAACCGTTTGACCTGAAGAGAGCTATAAATTTGGATTATCTGCCCTCGATTGTTGGATCCTTTTTTTTTGAATGCCTGCTACATATATCTTACAAAATAGAAATTAAGAAATGGCAAGCAAGAGGGGATGATGATAAGACAAAAATAGAAAACAGAAAGAAAATAATTCAAAATTAATTTCGATCAGAAATGGGTCTGTATGTTGACGAACCAAGATCTGGAGGCGTCGGATATTCGAATGATGGCAACACTGCTCGCCGTTTCTTCGAGGATACAGTCTTGTCATCTAAAATTACTGGTATAAATGAAGAGCTAATCAGACGTTTTTCTACAATTTTGTGTGCTCTTTATTGTCAGTTCCCTATAAATACACCCGCTTTCAAAACCTACACCCAGGATACAGCAAAATTGTATCTAAATCTGTATCCAAGGTATGATATGCCAGTCACTGCGCTTAAAGTATTAATTCATGGTGCAGATATAATTGATTTTTGTATTATACCTATCGGGCAATTGTCAGAATAAGCCTAAGAAACACGTAACAAAGATTTGAGAAAATACAGATTTGGACATTCTAGGAAATCCTCACGAAAACATACAAATGAGGACATATTACATACGCTGCTGATATCTTCGGACCCAGTAATATCTCAAGAAACCAAAATTCAACATAAAAACGAGAAGAGCATGTTCGAGTGAAGTATTACTACTCCTGAAAGAACCAGATGTACTGGCTCATGATGAACAGCATGAGGCAGTGAATGACGGTGATGCTTCAGATGACACATGTGATGAGTCATCAAGGTCAGGGTCATCGAGTGATTAGTGATAGTGACTGAAGTGCTGTCTGCAATTATCCACAATTGCAGTCTTCATAATTAAAAGTTAACTTAGTACAATCTATTGTAATTTATTGTAGTTTAGGCTCTATCCAACTCCTAGTCATAGACAATTTTTTGCATGTGTAGACGTAGATGTAGCTCAAAAAAGGTCTCAACTGATGTTTATTATGAAGTAAACAAATTATCTACGTTGCGTTCACTCTAAATTCATGATTAAAACGTAAAAATAATTTTGTTCCCCTAGATTTCGATTTTGACCCACTGTGCAGCGTACTCTTGCGGGGAGCTAGTGCAACTTACTTTTAAATTAGCTGTCGTATAAAGGCAGGAGCGACCTGCGAGTTCAGTTTAGTGTGAGGAACCCTAGAGGGAGATCGATGAAGGCATCGCCGGTGGCTGCATCCTCATGAAATACATATGCACAACCTTTGGTGAGAGCTACTTACGTCACACTGGCTTTGGTGTAAGCATATATACCACGAAGTGTGAACTTAGGTGTTCGGATGCACGGGGTCCATGCGGACAAGTCGTAGTTTATGCGAGCTGACCCATCATTCTAGGGCATCAGGATTATGGGATGATGGGAAAGGTTGCTGTGCAGCGTAGAGATACCAGGATCCTGTGGTAAACCAGATCTTGGATAATAGTATCCAAACGCGGCGTAGGTCGGGTACGCACGAAATGAGGAGGAGCATTTAAAGACTAGGGTTGTTGGACTATTTCCGCAGTAATGCGGGTTGAGTATTATGCAAGGTCAGAGTCATCACACGGAACAGGTTGGGGAAGCGGTACCGCCGCCGATTTGTAGCTTGCCAGTTTGCCTCGAGGAGCCAGAAGAGGATGTAATTGTTACAAAAATCAAAATGAAATAGTGAGACGTTGAGGAATCCGTCCAGAAGCGAAAATAATAAGGAAAGGTGTGGCTATCTACAACAAGCAGTTCACGATGTAAAATACTCCCCTCGTGCGGCTGCAAGAATCCAAAGGGAGAAAGTCAATACGTTTAAAATATACCCATAATACAACCTATGACAATAACGTTCAGTGAATAGTCATATGAACATAGATAAACAATGCATGACAGTGCCCTTACTGTCCTTCTAAGTAGTATCCTCCCATAATTATGCACTGCTGAGATCGGCGACATATGTCCTGGAAACTTTGCAGGAAGGCTTCTTTTCGGATGGTGTTCAAAAGTCTCGTCACGTTTCGTTGGTTGTCAGGAATAACGTCAAATCTCTTTCCTCTCAAAGCGAGTTTGATGCGTAACTTTTCGGCTCTGGCCTTTCTCCGACGAGGGAATCCCAGAAAACGCCATTCCATGCTTTGCCGTTTCGTTTCAGGGTCGTACCTGAGGCACTAGGTTTCATTCTCAGTAACAATACAGTTCAAGAAATTTGATGTCGAATCCACCGTTTAAAAAAAAATGCTGTGAAGCCTCTAAACATGCCTGCTTCTGATCGTCAGTCAAGTGATGTGGCACATGACGAGAACACGCTTTCCTCTTCCCTAACTTCTGGGTAACGATTTGTCGCGCGGATTCACGGTTAGTCTGCAGTTCATCCGGTATCATGCGCACAGTTAATCGCCGATCGTTCGTGATTAATGTCCTCACCTTCTCAATGTTTTCATCACTGACGGCGGTTGCCGGTCTTCCTCTACGGGGGTTGTCAGAAACACTTTCCCGGCCTCCTCGAAAACGGGCCAACCACTCGTACACACACTTCAAGGACAGTGCTTGATCTTAATAAACACGTACCAGCATTGCATGCGCTCCTTTCGGTATCTTGGCAAGCTTAAAACAAAATTGTACATTGATCTTTTTGTAGTTCATGTTCCTTTTCGCAGATCAGAACCATCGCAATAAACACGCACTGTATCAAACAGGTATTACAGGGCACACACACGATGCTGAGATGAACAACGTTGGGAGCAGATGGTCAAAATATGGTGCTACGCAGGTGCAGCGTTGTGTGTCACCAGTGTTGCCGGATCGACCGTTCTGAATTCATTCACGGAACTTTATTTTCACATGTTGTATTACATTATGAGCAGGAAATGAAAAAGGTCTTCAAATACTCATCCAATAGATGTAACATAGTTTGGCAAATTACGGAATGCAAATTAAGAGGAATGAATACTAAGATTCTAGTATGTGGCGAAGAGGAGAAAATATGAACAAAACTTTTAACTAGAAAATGAAGCAGTAGAGATATTAAAATAATTTAACTTTCTGGACTGCATGGGTACAAATGAAGGCAGATCCTGAAATAAGTACGTTAATTCAATGAATATACCTAGGAAACGGGGTTTTCAGTAATAGGAAGTATATGTAAACATTGAAAGGCATATCTTTGGAAGTTCGGAAGTGATTCCTGAAGTCCTACATTTGGAGTGCGACACTTCTCGGGTTTAAAACGTGAAATATCCTCACGGATGAGTAGAGACCTACCTAGGATGATTTCTAATGCTGAGAACGCCACACACACCCAGCCCCCTAGCTATTGAAATTAACCAATTAAGGTAAAGATCCCCGACTCGGTCGGGAACCGACCCGGGACCCACTGGACCTAAGACCAGCACGCTAACCATTTAGCCATGGAACCGGACTGTTAACTCAATGTTGTTCTTGCGTGAGTGCACGATCCAGAGTTACCCCTAGATATTTAGGGGTTGCGCAATGATCCACGAGAGCACCCTCCAAGGAAATCTTCAGTTTTCTTCTTGCCTGCAAATTCCTTAAGTGAAAAGAGCAAACTTGCGCCTTTGAGTTACTAGGATTTAGCTGGTTTTCTCTTTAGTATTGACTCAGTTCATCTAAGGCATCCATTTGTCTCCTTTCAACACTCTCAAACTGATCACCCTGGGTGACAATAGCTCAATTATCTGCATAAATGAAGCTTTTTGTTCCTTTTGGCAACGGTTGAGCATTCGTATAAATGTTAAATAATATTAAAGACATAATACTACCTTGGGGTAGGCCATTCCCGAGGTTCATCCAACGACCTTGTCGCCCTTGGGAATCTACAAATAATCTTCTATTTTCAAGAAATCATCGAAGAAATTCAGTCAGCTTGTTGTCCTTTGTCATCTTATAAATTTTACTCAACAGATTTTGGTGACTTCTGTGTCATAGGCCACAGTAAGGTCAATGAAGACTGCCCCAGTTATTTTCCGATTTTCAAAACCATTTCAACATATTGGGTCAAAAGGAGGGTTTGTTATGTACAGTTCTTCCCTCTTCTAAAACCAGCTTGCTATGGGATCAAAAGTGTTTCAACTATTTTTGTAAGCCTTACCAGAAACATTTGTTCTAAGATCGTGAACAAATGATAGAGCAAGGAAATTGGTCTGCAATTTTTAAGATTCCTCCAAATGTTAGGGTATTATGCATGTTCGAATGCAATTACTAAATAGTTTTAGTACCCATTTTTTGGTAACAGTTCCAAAATTCTTCATTTGTTGAATACCGATTTCATCAACACCAGGAGCCTTCCCATTTTAGTGATATTTATAGCCTCATTCAGTTCAGCCATCGCAAAGGGATTAGAAATCATACTGGTCTTTGGTATGAATTTTGTCTTGGTAACATCTACTTTTTTTGATATCTGGAGTTGACAGACTTGCCATTTTGGACGAGTTGGTGAGCAATATGGTTTGCAGATACGTTACAAGGAGATGATGCTTTATTATGATCGTTACTGAGACGCCTGAGTAGCCTCCTGGCCTTTTGACTATTCCTATCCATGTTAACCTCTTCTACCAATTTTAACCATTGTTCTCGTTTAGTCTCTGAAATAGCAGAGAGCAGTTGTTGTTCTGCTTGGAATATTTACAGCACTAAAAGGATCCCTTTCATACAAATTGATATAGATAGTCAGTAGAGCAAGATGTTTCCTGGGAAAGACCTTGTATGTAATTAGTTCCGCATCCTCTTCGAATGACTTCTTTACAGCACAATCTAATAGCATCAATAAATTGGTCATATGCCTCTGGTATGGGACTGATCATACTCATCGTTTTTATCTATAGGGGATGTTCCCAGTTTGCCTTTTTGCAATTATATCTACTCTTAAAATAAACACTCTGTGGTCTGGCGAAGAAAGTTTGTTATCATGAATGAGGGAGAGTTGGTGTGATTCTGTCCAATACTTAACAGCTTCTCCATTCTCAACACCATGTGTATAACACGGTGTAATGCTCTGGATGTTGAAATCACCCCCGACGATTGACACTTTCTGCAAATTCAGATTATCACGTTGCCTGTATGAAAAGCTTACCTCTGGAGAAAGTTATATAGTTACTCAATACTATCGCAATAATTTCTATGTCATTTTCATCTGTGGTGGAGTTTGCAATAATCCTGATATCTGGTTTAGTGAAGATGGCATCTCCATGTTGGCCATGAGGACGTTCAACTGCCTATTTCATTCTAGGGATTTTATGGACATCGTTGATTAACATCCGTATGGGTGGCTTGTATACTGAAGAAACATTACAATATTGTTTTGAGTATATTTCATGTAAATGATCTTCTTTACAAGAAGACAGTCCTTCAATGTTAAGAGAAATAATTGTTAAATTGGGCTCTAATAAGAGCCTTTCCCTACTAGAATGAATCATTTCAGATAGTATTTTAATGGTGCTTCCGGAATGCTGATGAATAATTAAGTAACGGAAATTCAATTCCGACTAACTATGCAGGGGCACCACGAGCAGGAATCAGCTTCACCCCCATAAACTCAGATTATATAGGTAAATTATAAAAATAAGCTGGAAGGATATGATTACAAATGATGAATAATAATAATGAATAATAATTAATGGCCACCGATGAATCAAACATACAGAAGCCCGTATAAGCAAAATATTTCCATAATCTTTATTGTTGTTTTTTGAGTCTTAAGTCCATACACTGGTTTGATGCAGCCTTCCATGCCACCCTATCTTATGCTAACCTTTTCATTTCTACGTAATTATTGCATCCTACATCTGCTCTAATCTGCTCGTCATATTCATACCTGGGTCTACTCCTACCGTTCTTACCCCCTACACTTCCTTCAAAAACCAACTGAACAATTCCTGGGTGTCTTAAGATGTGTCCTATCATTTTTACTTTTCTTCTCATCAAATTTTGCCTCCTCTCGCCAACTCGGCTCAGTATCTCTTCATTCGTGATTCGATCCATCCATCTCACTTTCATCATTCTTCTGTAACACCACATTTCAAAAGCTTCCATTATCTTTCTCTCTGAGATAGTTATCGTCCATGTTTCAGATCAATACAATGTCACGCTCCACACGAAGGTCTTCAAAAACATCTTTCTAATTAATATATCAATGTTTGAAGTGAGCAAATTTATTTTTTAAAGGTCTTCCTTGCTTGTGCTAATCTGCATTTTATCTCCTCCTTACTTCTGCGATCGTCAGTTGTTTTACTACCCAAGTAACAATGTTCATCTATTTCATTTAAGACATCATTTCCTAATTTAATATTTCCTGCATCACCTGCCTTCGTTCGACTGCACTCCATTACTTTTGTTTTGGACTTATTTATTTTCATCTTGTACTCCTTACCCAAGACTTCGTCCATACCATTCAGCGGCTTCTCGTGATCTTCTGCAGTCTAAGATAAAATAACAATATCATTGGCAAATCTCAAGGTTTTAATTTCCTCTCCTTGGATTGTGATTCCCTTTCCAAATTCCTCTTTGATTTCCTTTACTGCCTATTCTATGTAAACATTGAAAAGAAGGGGGGACAAACTGCAGCATTGCCTCACTACTTTCTAGATTACTGCTTCTTTTTCCAAGCCCTCGTTTCTTATCACTACAGACTGATTTTTATACAGATTGTAGATAATACTTCGTTCTCGGTATCTTGTCCCAATCACCTTCAGAATCTTAAATAGCTTGGTCAAATCAACATTATCGAATGCCCTTTCTAGATCTACGAATGGCATTTATGTGGGCTTGTCTTTCTTGATTCGATCACCTAAAATCAGACGTAAGGTCAGGATTCCTTCACATGTTCCTACAGTTTTCGGAAGCCTAATTGATCTTCTCCCAACTCAGCTTCAACTTGTTTTTCCATTATGCTGTAAATAATACGTGTTAAAATTTTGCAGGCATGAGATGCTAAACTAATGGTGCGGTAGTTTTCACACTTGTCAGCGCGGGCTTTCTTGGGAATAGGTATAACAGCATTCTCCTGAAAATAGGATGGGACTTCACCTGTCTCATACATCTTACACACTAAATGGAATACCCTTGCCATGCTGGTTTCTCCTCAGGCCGTCAGTAATTCAGAGGGAATGTCATCAATTCCGGATGCCTTGTTCCTATTTAAGTCGCTCACAGCTCTGTCAAACTCTGATCTCAAAATTGAGTCTCCTTTTTCATAAGCATAAACAGCCTCTTCTTGTTCCAGAATCCAATAATCTACACCTTTACCTTGGTACAACTCTTGGATATGTACCTGCCATCTTTTTGCTTTGTCTTCTTTCCCTAGAAGTGGCTTTCCATCTGAGCTCTTAATATTCATACACCTAGATTTACTTTCTCCAAAGGTTTCCTTGATTCTCCTGCATGCAGCATCTACCTTTCCTAGGACCATACAACCTTCGACATCCTTGCACTTCTCCTTCCGCCAGTCTCTCTTAGCTACCTTGCACTTTCTGTCCATTTCATTCCTTAATCGCCTGTATTCCTTTCTGCCCTATTCATTTCAAGCATTCTTGTATTTTCGTAGCTCATAAATCTCCTGAGTTATCCACTGAATCTTAGTTGATCTTTTCTTCCTTCCTAACATTTCTTCAACCGCCCTACTGACTTCATTTTTCATGACTCTCCACTCTTCCTCTATAGTGTTTCCTTCAGCCTTTTCATTTAGCCCTTGTGCAACATGTTCCTTGAAACAATCCGTCACTCTCTTTTCTTTCAACTTGTCTAGATGCCATCTTTTTGCATTAAATACTTTCTTCAATTTCTTCAGATTCAGATATCATTCCATGACCATCAAGTTGTGTCAGTGTCCACGTCTGCTCCTGGGAAAGTTTTTCATTCCAACATCTGGTTTCTGAACCTCTGCCTAATCTAATGAAGTCTACTTGAGACTTTCCAGTGTCTCCAGGTCTCGTCCACGTATAAAGCCGTCGTTCGTGGTGTTTGAACCAAGTATTGGCAAGGACTAAATTATGATCAATGCAGAATTCAACCAGCCGACTTGCTCTTTCGTTCATTTGTCCCAATCCGATTTCTCCTACTGTATTACCTTCTCTTCTTTGGCCTACCATTGCATTCCAGTCTCCCATTACAATTAGACTCTCGTCACCTTTTACATATTGTATTAAATCTTCTATCTATTCATATATTCTACCGATTTGCTCATCATCCGCTGAGGTAGTAGGCGTATAGACCTGCACTATAGTGGTGGGCATAGGTTTGGTGTCAATCTTGAGGACAATAATTCTTTCACTATTCTGGTCGTAGTAGCTTACCCACTGCCCTATTTCCTTATTCATTATTAAACCAACTCCTGCATTTACTCTGTTTGATTTTGTGTTGATAATTCGGTAGTCGCCTAACCAAAAATCCTGTTTATCCTGCCAACGTACTTCACATATACCAACTGCATCTAACTTTAGCCTATCCATCTCCCTTTTCAGATTCTATAATCTACCCCAACGATTCAAACCTCTAACATTCCACGCTCCGATTCGCAGAATGTCAGTATCCATCTTCCTGATGATCGCCCCCTCTCGTGTAGTCCCCACCCGGAGATCCAAATGGGGGACTAGTTTACCTCCGGAATATTTTACCCATGAGGAAGCCATCATCAGTACATCATTCATACAGAGAGAGCTGCATGTCCTCGGGAGTTAGTTACGGCTGTAGTTTCCCGTTGCTTTCAGCCGTGTAGTAGTATCAACACAGCTAAGCCATGTTGAGTATTATTCCAAGGCCATATCTGCCAGACTGTCTCTTTTGCAAACTTCAAAAGGCTGCTACCCCCCTTTCGATGAACCATTCCTTAGTTTGGTCTTTGAACATATAGCCTACCCATCCGATATGTTTGCACCTTGGACTCGGCTATCTGCTTCATTGTGTTACGCAAGCCTCCCTACCGCGGCAAGGTCATATGGTTCGCAGATGCACAAAAATCTCATGTTTCGAGGACAAGACTGTCCTGAATGGATATTCACAAAACACAAATCGCCAATTCTTGCATGGCAGCCCAAACTCCGGTGACATTTCCTTCGTTCACATGTCCTTCTACGTCCAAGGCCTGAGCGCCTTCGTGGTCTTTCGGGGTGACGCACGGGAGTGGCTGGCACGTCTCGGACTCGGTGCTGTTGAGTCTCCGCTTTTTCCGCCGTGCCGAACTCGATACTCCTACCGGCTCAGTCTCCTCCAAGGATATCATTGCCATCGTTTCCTCCATGTCCTGGCATATCGTCAGAGCCCCCTTGTGGTGATGCTCCTCACCGAACGGATCCCGGCACCTCGGAGCTTACTACAGGTGTCTGACACTTCGCGCTTGGTATCATATTGGGATGGCCCGTCCAAACTAACGCCACCTGGTCGCTCGGGTTCGCTGTCGAATACCCGCGGCGTTCTATCTGCGTGCTAATGCCCACTCCTGCAGTTGGACTCAGTAGACTGCTCTCAGTTGGTTAACAGTGCCGTGCGCATCGAATTCTCCCTCAACCTCCTCGTAGGTCTAACATGTCTGGAGGTTATGTCGAATGTCTATCGTCCGTTCATGTAGTATGACGATCGGGTCCTTCGCTTCCTTCTCTGACGTCGATCCCGGCTCGAACTGGGTCCGCCCCGGTCAGTCGTTACGGTAGTTGCCGAGGAAGAGGCCGGCAGTGTACCAACAGAAACAACAGCCAGTTCAACGTGGTAACTGGCCAGATTCTTCCCTCGTCAGCGAGCCCAACCAAGTCGGCTGGAGATCGCACTTGAGTAGTGTTTTAGCTTGTGCCTTGGTTTACCCTAGTGTGTTCTGTTTGGCAACCCGGCGTTCACTAATGATTTTGGTCTATTATAGTTCAAATATTTATACGTTCTCTTCTATACTTTGTTGGCACGGTGTTGTGTAAAACTAAATATTACTGAACACGGAGAAGTAGGTCAATACGTAGACCGATAAATTGGAAGTGTTTCCGCTGTTTTCAAGTATCTGCATTGATTTCTACGTTTCGCTTTTATACGTCTCGACTGAACAGAGAACCAAACCACCTAAGTGAGATGTAATTCAAATTACCTTCATCCCAGTTCATTCCATGAGCAAAGTACGTTTCATACTGAGACATCCTTATGAGATAATAATACTGAGTACCGCCCTTCCCACCCCAAGAAATATCTACTCCCTCTTGGACATATGATTCGAAGTAGCAAAATTTAGGCATTTAACAAATAATAGTTGGAAATTAGCGTGCAATTATAAAACACAATAAACACATTTCCTAGACATTGGTGTCTTCTTTCACATGCTAATAACATTTCAGAATCTCCAACCTGTACCAAAAATGCCTACCTACTGTAGTATGACAACGAATTAAAATTTAAAGGAAAATCAAATAACAAAATGCAACTACACGAACACCAAAAGTATTATAAGAAATTAAATGCATACAAGAAATTTCATGGTAAATAAAAGATAATAAAAATGAAGTACATTTAAAGAAAGAAAGGAATAGCCACGAGTACTGTAAAATAATGACCAAAAGCAATCGCAAAAAGATAATAATACGGAATTTGTGAAAATCATAAAACATTCCCTTACATATAATACAACCTGTCTAGAAAGTCAACAGTTAGAAATCCACCCAAAATATTTACTTACAAGTAGTGAGCCACAATAATAGTTATGATGCAACCACATATGAATCCACACACAGCTTAAACATTTCCAGTGCCATGATACTGACTTGAGCCGTACAATACACTGCTATAAGTTTATCATTGTAAATACAATACTATCACCTAGAAATTAACAGGCAGCTCTCTGCATAGAAATCTCTATAAAATATTACTAATGTCCATATCTACGTCTGACGTCATAAACATTATTTTGTTAACAAAGGACTTCCTGGTTTATATGAGTTCACACTTTATATTCTCCGTACTTCTGGCGTTGTTAGTTATTCTACTAAATTATTCATGATCTTCCTCCATCTAATATTTTCCGTATTCATTCCATTATATTTGTTCTGAACTGGTTTATGTACATTTCGCACACCTTTTCTAGGACCGTCGTCACACCATTCAGCAACCAGGTTCTCTGCAGGCAGAGAAAAATAATGCAGTTTCATCAGCAAATATAAGAGTTTGGATTTTATGTTACGTAAAGAAAACTGTACAAAATTACATTCTTAATGCCATTGCATTTTTAAAGTAAATATTTTTAACAGAATAATTTACATTTAGGGTCGTATTCATGAACGAGACTTTGACTTCGACTTACGTAAGTTCACTTATTTGAGTTTCTGTTTCATAGACGCAACTTTTACAAAGTAGACTCTGGCGTAAGTAGACTTTGGTAAGTAACGATGTGAAGAATTAGATATGAAGTTGGCAATGAAAACAATGGAAGAGCACTGTAGCATCTCACATCACTCAATGTTTTTTCTTAATAAAGGGGCAGAAGAAGAAAAATTCAGCTGTTTCCTGCGTTATAGACTCTAAACTTCATCTCGTGGTTGGTTATGCCCTGACAATTGAAACTAAAAATCCCTTTCCTATTACGGAAAACCTCAGTATGGATGCCACCTGGACTTATTATTGGTACATGGGTGCAATCAATAGCTCCAACCACTCCAGGGAAACGGGACTTTTCATACACACGTCGCGCATTATTTCGACATTCAGCTTCATTTGGGAACAAACTGTGGTCTCTTTCGGGCAGTCAGGATCGATATTCTTCTGATTATTCTACATACTGAGGGCTGGCTTACTTCTAGTAAATCAGCGGAATCAATTTGGAATTTACCTGAAAACCATGGAAGTGTGAAAGGCTATTGCATTTACCATAAGAATGCATAAAATCTGTACTGATCATCCCTTAACCTAACTAGATAACACGATGAGTAGAAAGTGCAAAAAGTGTGCGCTATAGTAACAATAATTTTACTCTTACCTGTAACATAATATCTTAACGACCGGGCGATTTGAGCTTGCATCCAGGACATAGTAGGTTCGAACCCCACTGTCGGCAGCCCTGAAGATTTTTTCCCGTGGATTCCCATTTCCAAACCAGGCAAATGCTGGAGGGCTGTACCTTCATTATGGCCACGGCCGCTTCCTACCAATTCCATGGTCTTTCCTATCCCATCGTCGCCATAAGACTTATCTGTATCGATGTGACGTAAAGCAAATAGCAAAAAAAAAAAATCGTAACGAAATTAGCAACTGTATCATTGGAGGTATGGGTGATCCTCGATTATTATGTTTCTGTAATTCGTCTTCAGACATCGTTAGTACATCTAATACTGTACGTTTGTCGAATCTATATCGTTTTCTGAACTCATTTTCTGTATAAAATTGAACTGGGTTCCGTGCATCTCTCATAACACGCCGAGGATTAGGCACAACGTACTGAATAATTTCATGGACCTCTTCAATTTCGTCTACAAAATTAACTGCATCGGCAATATCTGCCATTTTGTTAGAGTCTACTTAAGTACGGAACATCGGCGACTTGGAAGTAAAGTCGCCATCTAAGTTTACTTACCTCCAAGTAGCGATTATGAAATGGAAATGGCGACTTACCGCCTTCTAAGTCTAAGTCAAAGTCTCGTTCATGAATACGACCCTTAGAGATCTCGTTTCGGCTTGTGGCATTTTCTGAATCTTAAAATGTAAAATATGCACGTGCTGAAGAAACATTGGGTTGTGGCTACATGCAGGGACCTTCACTTCCCCTCTTACTAAGGCACTGCTGCTCGTATTCTGCGAAGATATCTTCTTTCCACTCGCAGTTACTAATCTGCGCCGAGGTTAAGCTGCGATCGAAACTCTTCAAAGATCTGAAAAGTAATTAACTAAGTTGAAATGAAGTGCGGTTTTGTGTATATTTGTGAAGCTCCGGGAAACAACCGTCGTGCTGAACATTACACGAGGCCGTGTGCAGCTGGAAATGTACAAAGGGATTCTTTTATTTATTTATTTATTTATTGTCTTGTTTTATATGGCGGGACTCAGGCTATGAAGCCTGCTATTCTGTCCGACCATACATACACCTACATGAAGAGTTAAATATACACTAAATTATCTACAGTTTAATATCTTAAGGTAGCAATTAAATGTTTTAATTAATCTAAAACTTAACTATGATCTAATCCTACTATGTTATAAGAAATCATTATTATTTATTAACCAGGTTTATCTTTATCACGGCTCTTAAAGCAGAGTGTTAACTAGCACGTAGTGTATGAATCCCAGGAGTCTTCAGGATATTTAGTCTTGCGCACAGCACAATTCATGTATTATTACCCCCATTATGATGGACTGTCGTACTGTATTTGATATTGGTAATAAAAGATCGACCAGGATTCACTCACAACATAGCTGTTTAATGGACGATCGTGCATATATTAAAATCTTGCGTGGATTTATTACTGATTCATATAACAGTATGAACAAAACAAACCCCATGGCAAAAAGCTCCGGAGGGTCATGGCCTACGAAACGACCGTTGCTCAGCCCGAAGTCCTGCAGATTACGAGGTGTCGTGTGGTCAGCACGACGGATCCTCTGGGCCGTTATTCTTGGCTTTCAAGACCTGGGCCGCCATCTCACCGTCAGAATAGGCAGAATAACGGCCTAGAGGACACGACACCTCGTAATCTGTAGGCTTTCGGGCAGATCAGCAGTCGCCTGATAGGCCAAGGCCCACCTGGGCTGTTGCGCCATGTGTTCTTTTTGTAGCGAAAGTACCTTTCATTAACAAATGGTAGTATCCAGACTGACACCTAAGAACTGTAATTTTAATTCTCTCACTGATGCATAACTTGTTATTTGTGTAGGTTATCATGAAGCTGTGAAACACTGTACGTAATATACGTCATTTGCTGAAAAGGAAAGTCTTCCTTCGTGCGAACTACAAGAAAAGTGCTGAATCCACAACTTGAATAGTGGATGATTGAAACAAATGTTGTAGATTCAAGTAGCCACTGGATATAATGGGAAGAAACTAACGCAGTACAGTGAAAAATCAGCTAACTCAATCAATTTAAGCGAAAATCAGGAAGTAGAGGGAAATAAATCACGGATTTTGTGTTAGAACCGTTCAACAACGTTTCTCATTTCCCTTTTTGACTGTTGACAGTGCATGTAACGAATTAATGGAAAGGGAAGTTCTTGTATTTAATTCGGTCAATGTTGCTTTAGGGCATGAAACACACCATCCCAGCAACGAAAGAAAATATGCATTTCTCATTAATGCACGATGTTGAGGGCTGGGCTAGGTTTCTTTCGGTTCACTAAGCTGAAAACCAACAAATTCGAACTTATGTCACTGTCTTTCCAGCTGGCAAAATTTAGACCGTTGAAGTAAAATGTGACCATTTGAGTGAGGTATCACACAACTAGCACAAGCATCAGCACAGTACATAAAACACCATTTTTCAGTGAACGGATTCAATTTCGAAACTCCATTAGAATGTTCCATCCACATTTCTTTCTTTGGTGGCACTCTTTTCTTCTGTAAAATACGAAACATTTATTCGATGTGCAGCTGAGATTGAGGATTACTGCAATCATGCTTGAATGTCCAACTGTTCGTCATCCGTTCACACCTTTAGTTCCCTTTGTATGAGTATACTTAGCAATTGAACTAGAGATACGTGGATAGTAGCATATCGCACCCAATTTCGACAGGATGATCAGTACGTTATATCAAGAATAAATGGTTATATAGATTTATTCTGATATAGATATTGTTATATTAGACATGATTACGAAATTAATAATTGGTTCGATAGAAGGCTGTTCGGTTGTAGGAAAGGTTATTCCACTGAAGCTCAACTTGTAGGACTCCAGCAAGATATAGCAGATATCTTGGATTCAGGAGATCAAATGGACTATATCGCGATTGACCTGTCTAAAACATTTCATAGGGTAGATCATAGGAGACTACTGTCAAAAAAGAGTGCAATTGGACTAGACAAAAGAGTGACTGAATGGGTTGCTGTATGTCTAGAAAATAGATCTCAGAGAATTAAAGTAGGCGAAGCTTTATCTGATCCTGCGATAATTAAGAGGGGAATTCCTCAAGGCAGTATTATTGGACCATTATGTTTTCTTATATATAAATGATATGAGGAAAGGAGTGGAATCAGAGGTAAGGCTTTTTGCGGATGATGTTATTCTGTATAGAGTAATAACTAAGTTTCCGGATTGTGAGGAAGTGCAAAATGACCTCGTTAATATTGTGAGATGGACAGTAAGCAATTGTATGATGATAAACGGGTTACAAGTCAGGTTGTGAGTTTCACAAATAGGAAAAGTCCTCTCAGTTTTAATTACTGCATTGATGGGGTGTAAGTTCCTTTTGGGGATCATTGTAAGTATATGGGTGTTAATATGAGGAAAGATCTTCATTGCGGTAATGTAAATTAAGGTACAGATCTCTGCACATGGTTATGAAGGTGTTTATGGTTTGTAGTAAGGATGTAAAGGAGAAGGCATATAAGTCTCTGGTAAGACCCCAACTAGAGTATGGTTCCATTGTATGGGACCCTCACCAGGATTACTTGATTCAAGAACTGGAAAAATTGCAAAGAAAAGCAGCTCGATTTGTCCTGGGTGATTTTCGACAAAAGAGTAGCGTTACAAATATGTTGCAATGGTTGGACTGGGAAGAACTGAGAGAAAGAAGGAGAGCTGCTCGACTAAGTGATATGTTCCGAGCTGTCAGCGGAGAAATGGCGTGGAATGAGATTAGTAGACGAATAAGTTTGAGTGATGTCTTTAAAAGTAGGAAACAATTCAATTTGAAGGTAATGTTGGAATTCAAGAGGACAAAAATGGGCAAATATTCGTTTATAGGGAGGGGAGTTAGGGATTGGAATAACTTACCAAGGGGAATGTTCAATAAATTTTCAATGTCATTAAAATCATTTAAGAAAAGGCTAGGTAAACAACAGATAGGGAATCCGCCACCTGAGCGACTGCTCTAAATGCAGATCAAGATTGATTGATTGATTGATTGATTGATTGATTGATTGATTGATTGATTGATTGATTGATTGATTGATTGATTGATTGATTGATTGATTGATTGATTGATTGATTGATTGATTGATTGATTGATTGATATTACGCAAATGGATTATCTCAATGTTAAGATTTTGTTTCAAATAATTTAATTTTTCAAACGGATACACTGTGAGATTAAACAAACGGGCAAACAAACAACTAAATATACAAGAATGAAAATGATCACATTCAAATTAAAAATATATAAACTCGTAGATGTTACTCAGCTTAAGATAGTTCTTTGACTTCGATTCGAATGTTTGTACTGAAGAGTCCTTCTTTATATCTTCTGGAATTTTATTATAGAGTCTAACGGAAAACGTCACAATGAATTACATCGATATTTATTTGAATGGATAACTGTGCAGTGGGTAATATTAGGATTCCTTCTATTATAATTGCGAATTGCTGAAATTGTTTTATATAATATTAGTGTATATGGAGATTTCGGCGGCCTCCACCTCCACAGGCACTGCGCAGAGGCCTCCTCCAACACCTCCTCCATACGCTCTCATTTCATTTTGTTTCATTGTTTGTACTTAGAAATAAATAAAATAATAAATAATTACTCGATCCTAGATTAAGATGTTCATTAAATTACTTATTTCTAGCCCTATCTTTCGCTATAACTGAAATATTCATTAAATGTTGTAGAAATTTATTTTAAATTAATAAATATTCCATCACGAATAGTTTGTGCTATGTACGTAAATGAGGGAATGATGGGGTTAGATTTGGCAGTTGGAGGAATGGGACGAGAATTGTCTCAGTGTATTCACCATGTGAGGGTGCAGATGAGGATGAAGTTGACAAGTTTTATGAAGCATTAAATGATATCGTAATCAGGGTCGACAGCAAGGATAGGATAGTGCTAATAGGCGATTTCAATGCGAAAGTTAGAAATGAAGGATACGATAAGGGCGGTTGGTAAATGTGGTGAAGATATGGAAATGGAAAGCGTTTGCTGGACTTCTGTGCAAAATATTGGTTTAGCAGTTACGAATACAATCTTCAAGCGCAAGGCCATCCACCGCTATACATGGGAAGCTAGGGGTTCCAGATCCACAATAGATAATATCGTAACTGACTTCGAATTCAAGAAATCTGTTAGGAGTGTACGGGTTTTACGGGGATTCTTCGATGATACTGTCCACTATCTGATCTGTAGTGAACTAAGTATCTCTAGGGCTAGGACAGAGAAAGTGAAGTCTTTGTGCAAAGGAATAAGGGTAGAAAATCTCCATTGCGGGGAAACTAGACAGAAGTAAATGGATATGATTAGTGATAACTTCCGAACAGTGGGCAGAGAATGGATGGTATACAAGGTTGCTGTACTAGAAACAGCAAGGGAATGCCTAGGAACAACTGTGTGAAAAGATGGGAAAAGCGAACATCTTGCTAAAAGGATGAATTGAGAGCAGCTTGTAAACGTAAAAAGAAGGCTTATCCGAAATGGCTCCAAACAAGAGTTGATGCAGACAGGGAATTTTACGCACCTGAAGGAAACAGAACGAAACAAATAGTCGTTGAATCCAAAAGGAAGTCGCGGTAATATTTTGGTAATAAACTGGACAGGCTAGGCCAAGTTACAGGGAAACCTTTCTGGACAGTAATAAAGAAGGAAGGGAGGGGAAAAGGAAATAATCAGTGCTTTTGGTGATTCAGATGTACTCATTATAGATCCCAGGGAATTACCGGACAGGTGGAGAGAATATTTTGGAAATTTTCTCAACGCAAAGGGAAATATTCCAGGTGGTGTCGCGAGCAACCGAGCTCATGCGGAGAAGGAAAGTGATGTTAGTGAAATTACGCTTGAGGAAGTAGGAAATGTGGTAAATACACTCCATTGTCATAAAGCAGTAGGAACAGATGACATTAGACCTGAAATTGTTAAGTTTAGTGGAAAGGTAGGGAAAAGTAGCCTCATAGAGTAATGAAATTTGTATGGAGTGTTTGTAAGGTACCTCCAGATTGGACAAAAGCAGTAATTGCGCCTATCTCTAATCAAGGGAACCGGAAGGATTGCAATAACTGTCGAGGTATCTCATTCATTAATACACCAGGCAAATAATTCACTGGCATCTTGGTAGGGAGGGTGCAATCAGCGGTTGAGAGGAAGTTAGATGAAAACCAGTGTGGATTCAGACCACAGAAGGGCTGCCAGGATCATACTTTCAGTATGCGCCAGGTAATTGAAAAATACTACGAGAGGAATAGACAGTTATATATATATATATGTTTCGTAGATTTAGAGAAACCATATGACAGGGTACCGAGGGAAAAGATGTTCGCCATACTACGGGACTATGGGGTTAGGGGTAGATTATTAAAACCAAACAAAGGAATTTATGTTTACAATTGAGCTGCAGTGAGAATTGATGGTATAATGAGTTCTCGGTTCTGGGTACTTAAATGGTTTAGAAGGGGCTGTAATCTATCACCTTTGTTGTTCGTAGTATACATGGAGCATATGCTGAAAGGTATAAAGGGGCAGGGAGAGGTTCAGGTAGGTGAAAATGTAGTAAGCAGTCTGGCCTACGCTGATGACTTTGTATTACTGGCAGATTGTGCCGAAATCCTGCAGTCTAATATCATGCGACTTGAAAATAGGTGCTATGAATGTGGTATGAAAATTAGCATTTCGAAGACTAAATTGATGTCAGTAGGTAATAAATCCAAGAGAATTGAATGTTTGATTGGTAGTACAAAGCTGGGACGGGTAGATAATTTCAAGTATTTAGGATATCTGTTCTCCCAGGAAGGTAATATTGTATGTGAGATTGAATCATGGTGCAGTAAAGCTAATGAAGTGAGCTGGCAGTTGCGACCAATAGTATTCTCTAAGAAGGAAGTCAGCTCCAAGACGAAACTATTCTTTCATCGGTCTATTTTCAGCCCAAGTTTGCTTTACGGGTGCGAAAGCTGCGAGGACTCAGGATATCTGATTCTAAAGTTAGAAGTAACAGAGATGAAAGTAGCGTGATCGATTGTTGGTACAAACAGCTGGGAACAATGGCACGATGGTACTCGGAATGAGGAGATAAGGGCTAACTAAGGAATGAACTGGATGGATGAAGCCTTGCCCATGAAAAGGCTTCGGTGATGGGGTCATGTGAGGCGAATTGAGGAGGGTAAGTTACCTCGGAGAATAATGGTCTCTGTTATGGAGGGTCAGAACAGTAGAAGGAGACCAATACGACGATGGTTAGAGTCCATTTTTAACGATTTAAAGTTAAGAGGTAGAGAACTAAATGAGGTCACATCACTAGTTGCAAATCGAAGATTGTGGCGAGGTTTAGTATGTTCACAGAGGCTTTCAGACAGAACGCTGAAAGGCATGACGGTCAATAATGATGAAGTAGGTATGTTGTATTGTCCCCTTCAAATTTGGGTCAGAATAAGCATTTTACTATGTGTCTTCAGTTACTAGTAACATTCTTTTCACTGGGAGAGCAGTGTTAAAATGTATTCAAGAATAGCTCTGTATTCGGTCAGAAAACTGGTTTGACCAGTTTTGTGCAAGTGCAAACTATTGATTATTTATTCTGTCGATCGATGCCATATGGTAGTCACGTGACCAACGAGGAAATTTTCAATGTTTCTTCCGACTGTACGCTGCGCGTGTCGAAGCTCGCTCTGAGCCCAATAATTTCTAGAACGATTACAGCATATTAAAGAATAAAAGACGATAAATGATGTGTTAGGAAAGCGCCACACCTCCACAGATGAGAACATGTAAGCTCCTGAACACAAATAATAAAGCCTTTTTCTCTTCTTCTTACGTTATCGTATCGCTTCAGATTTCGGTTAGCATCAAGTTAAGTGTCTTCGTCGAGATATTTATTCAACGTGTTCGTATTTGAACAATTTCTAAAGCTGTTTGTGTTAGTTTCAGCCATCATCGAATCTCAAGAAGGAAGAGGACCTCTACAATTCAGGATAATCAACTACCCCATGATGCTTCGCCTATCTTCAAGAGGAGCTGTTAATTTATCGATGAAAATAGACTTAGCCGTCATCATACACTGCAAAATGTAGGCATCTTCTAACATGAGGGATAAAGTGATCCGGACGACCTGCATCATGTGAGCAGATTCAACCACCATAGAGAGATCGAGTTACATCGCAAATTTAAGTACACTTTATTAATATTATACTGTCCATCTATGTAGAAATAGTACGAATCTTTTCATTTGGATTGATATTTCTATTTGATTAGTGCAATTTTGCAACATTTTCACAATGTCCCGTTCTGGTCATGGTAGTGTTGATACATTGAGTGTGATTGTAATTTGGAATTTGTTAGTGTAGTTTGCTCTAGAATATCTTCTGGCATTATTTCTCATTTCTATGCAAACACTAGAACTTAATATTTAAAAGTAATGAACCTCTCGAAAAAATATAAATTAATTAAAATTATTCCATATTTATGAAGTCGCGTGGGACAGAATTTGCGCTTTGTCTTATTCGATAAAATATAGTGTGCATTTCATCTCATGGATTTCTATGGATTTATGCTGGTTTGTGACATCGAATTCAGAGTTAAATTCATATTTATGGTAGAATTAAAAGTCACCACTAATAATTTTTACGGGGAATACCCGTGGAGCAGAAAGAGAGGTGAAAGAATTTGCTGCGGTGAATGAGTCTATCTACAATATCAAAATTAATTTAAAACTTGAACTGAAGGTTGTATGTCTTCAAAAACAACTAACATAACAAATTTTCATGTGGTGAAAATAACGATGACATTTCCAGTACAACACCAAACAAAGGTGGAACACCCCAGAATAGGGAATTTAACAATTTTGGTTTTCACGTCCTCGATTTACAAGTTCTGAGCTAAGGTTCAAGTTTACAAAATTTACATTTCAAACTGAGGAATAATTTATTCCAGGGCAGAAATCCCCCAATTCGAGAGCACTTGCTCCAAAAATTACAATCTCTAGCCTTCGAGAGGCACCCCGCACAATTACAGAACTACGAAAAAAGCTTACATGCCCTCCAGCATTAACAAAGTTCTTACTGCTTACTCAAGGCCACATTACATAAAAAATCGTACAATCTGAGGCCTCTATGGGCACAATTTAAAGTTGACGAAAGTTAGTTTACAGGGGTATCTAGTACCCAACCTACAGGGCCTTCGTAGAAAAGTAATAAGTTAAATTAATGGCCCGAACACAAATGAAGCGAGGCGTATACTTGCACAACTAAATAATGAAGAATTAAAATCCTAACAAGGCTCTCGACCTGATGATACAGGGGCTAATCCCAAGCAAATGAGGTGACTCGAATGAAAGTTAATTTAATAAATTACAGGAAATAAAACAGTTATGCAATCGTAGTCACCTCAAACCAAGTTGAAGGGGAGATCGAGAGAGTAGCTCACTCTCTATCCCCGATTTACCGGTATGAACTTTATGAAATTTTACATCACTCGGACGAACATTTATATTTTGAAGAATTTTGTTACATAGATAGAAATTCGCGTCTTCCGCTCGGATAAGTCTGCGGAGGTAGCTACACAAATCTAAGTCTGGTGGTCGTTACTCGGCTGAAGTTCTGCCTGCCAAAGAATGAGGCGTCCCGCCTCCTGTCTTAACACATACACTCAGAAAGACGACCATAAATGAGACCATGAAACTTGAAAAGACGCAACTTATATACTCTCAGGGAAGGTTCGAGATGATTCAGGACTAATCCGGACACACCCTCTCAATTTTTATTGGTTAATTCAAAAATGAACAAGAAATGCGGGATTGGTTGAAAATTAATTTTAAAAATTTGTGATTGGCTAGATTCAAAACTGGTGGAACGAAAGTGAAGTGTAGCCAATCAGTTATGAAAATCTAGAAATACAAAACTTATTTAAATTACAAGTTATTCCACTTTGCATCAGAGTGCATGACCATAGTTTTTTGGTAGTGACATCTGTGGAAAAGTGTCCAAACTTCTTGATGTACAGCAAAAACAAAACCAAAAGAAACCCAATCAGTTTAGGAAACTTTACTATAACACAATTACTTAAAATTTCATTAGTGACACCTTCTGATAAAAGTTCCAGTTTCCTGCAGTAGCAATTTCACGTTTTGGTCGATAGAGGAGTTCATATGGCGCATCTTCTGAATGTGCGGCGTTGAGGTGAACCTCCCGGTACAGACCTGCCCCCAGAGGTCCTTTCTTGGGGTAACGCAGAAAGATGTTTTGAGAGAAAATGTAAATTTTCTTTGGTAATATTTTTATAAGCCTTTTCCGTAAGTTGATTTGTAGAACGATTTGTAAATCCAGATATACAGTGTCCTTGTGGTCGTAGAAGTTAATTATATGTTGATAATGCTTGAAGGCAAGACCTGCCGCCGCTGCCGATACCCAGGTTAGGTCGCCCGGACCCCTCAAGTACCCTCAGATACATCTCTCCCGCTACTATGAGAGGGGTAGTCGAGGTGATGGTTACCGCAGATTAGATGTACATGATCAGTCCCCAGATGGATTGGCGGTAGGGTTACCGCACTTCAGCCCTTGTCGGGAAGATGGACTCCGGCGCGCCGTTCAGAAAGAGGCCTCACTAGAGTAGAGTGGGCCCTGTTCCGCTCCGGTATCTCTCGCCAGATGTTGAAAGACGGCCGCTGATCTCTGAGGGGGTATTGAAACAATAATATTTTGGCGACAGAGATGTGTTGCTGGAGTTTTGAGAGTACGATCTTTATTGGTGTGAGGCAGAGGTGCGGGCGGCGTTGATGGTGAGTGTGTGTCAATAATGCGTGGGTGCAGGAAACGGGGTCTTGGTAATGGACACCAGAGAATTTACCACAGAAAAAATCGGAGGGGAAGATCGTACATATCAGTTAATATACAAACATGAGGCAGATGGCCTCTAATCAATTATTAAGGACATACAAAAAACATAACCTTCGAATCCTGCCAAGTTTTAATGGCTAAAGTAAGCAACAATTAAATTACACAGGTTTCACCTGAGAGAGTTGAACCCCAAGGATCCTCCCTGTGACTGGGTTACTGACTAATACTGTAACTGGTGTCAAAACATCTAGAATAACGCATGGCCCATGGAATCAAGGGGCAAGCTTGCTGGCTGAAACAATAATTTTTTACCATGATTTGATCTCCGACTTTTAAATTGGTGGGCCTCCGTCCACGGTCATATCTTTCTCTAACCTTTTCATGTGAAACCTTTAGGTTGTTTGTAGCCTTCTTCCATAGATCACTAATATAATCGGGATCTATTGTCTCTGTTAAGATACCTTTAAGTGACCAAAGATTAGAGAGCGGCGTGTTCGGAACAAGTTTCAACATGAGAGAAGCTGGAGTGAACTTATGGGACTCATGAACCACCGAATTTAAAGCAAAGGCCAAAAAATGCAGGGAGGTATCCCACCTGGAATGATCTTCACGATGAAACAAAATTAGAGCTGATCTAAAATTACGATTGACCCCCTCAGCCTAAGGTGGTTGAGGGTAATAAGCTGAAGTAGTTACTTGTGATATAGACAGGTCAAAACAGAATTTACGGAATAAGTTGGATGTGAAGCCCTTAGCATTATCGGAAACTATATACTGACAGAGGCCGAAAGAAGCAAATAGGATCTTCAAACAAGAAATAGTGGACCGAGCGGTTGCCAGCTTATTCGGAAATAACCAACAAAATGTAGTGAAACCATCTACACACACTAGAATAAATTTATTGGCGTTCCCCGTTGATTGTGGGAAAGGTCCGCCGTAGTCTATACATATATAGGCGTTCCATGGGATGCTATGCTTGGTGAGATGACAATAGACCTAGCTTAGTGGACAAGGCAGGTTTACTAAGCAGGCAAGATTTACAAGCTTTTATCATTTCTCGAATTTCGCCGTCCATACTCTTCCAAATAAACATTTCCCTGATCATTTCCCGAGTTTTGAAGATGCCTAAATGCCCTCCTAATGGGATCTGGTGATAGTATTTGAAGATCACGGGCACAAGCATAGCTGGAACCACTACTTTCATCTTCTCATCGTACCTCGAAGG
Source organism: Anabrus simplex (assembly GCF_040414725.1). NCBI lineage: Eukaryota > Metazoa > Arthropoda > Insecta > Orthoptera > Tettigoniidae > Anabrus > Anabrus simplex. The sequence goes on along the minus strand of NC_090266.1, from coordinate 23,288,389 downwards.
GCAACACAAAACCTCGTTCCCCAATACATAAGGGACAACATGTTCCCCAGAATGGAGTGTTTCCATAATGCGAGCCAGCACTGGATCTTCACGTTGATATTTCTCAATTAACATAGGGGCATCAGTCAGAATAGCACTAATACACGAAGGTATGGGTGTGCGAAGAGAAAAACAATCTTCCTGTTCACTGGTCTCAACCTCATTGGAAAACATGCGGCTTAGTCCATCAGCAACTACATTTTCTGATCCTCTAATATTTGGCACATCAAATTGGAATGCAGAAAACCTGATAGCCCAACGGGCGATATGTCCAGTACGAACAGGCCTAGCTAAGACCAAAGTTAAGGCTTGATTATCCGTCTCTAATTCAAATTTGGCACGTTCCACATAAAGGCGGAACTTCTCCAGGGAAAACAATACTGCAAAACCCTCAAGTTCATAGATGGAATATTTGTCTTTGTGAGACGATAAGGTCCTAGAAGCATAGGCGATGGGCCGCCTTTCGAGTTCGGTTTCCTGTAGAAGGACCGGGGCAACAGCCGATGAAGAGGCATCTGTTTGGACTATGAATTTATTAGATAAATCGGGCATGGCCAATACAGTGGCGTTACAGAGAGCTAACTTTAGGTCTTCAAAAGCGACTTGCTGAGACGGCCGCCATTCAAATTTCACGCCCTTCCTACGCAGTATATTCAGGTGTACCGCCCTGTCAATGAAGTTAGGAATAATTTTCCTGAAGAAATTCACCATGCCTATGTCCTTAGGAGGCTTGAAGTAACGAATAACATTAGTTCTGGAATGGTCTATGGAAACACCATCGGGCGACACAATATGCTATAAGAACGACATAGAAGGCTTAACAAAAACTACCTTAGATAGTATGACAGTCAACCCAGCCTTTCGAAGGCGACTGAGCACTTCCTTCAAATGATCTACATGTTCTTCAAAGGTCTCAGTAAACACGACGATACCATCGAGGTAATGAGACAGATATTCGAATTTGATATCAGTGAAGACCTTATCTAGCAGTCTAGTAAGAACAGCTTCCCCAGTGGGGAGCACGAAAAGCACGCGGTTATGTTCAAACAAGTTCCAATCCGTGAAAGCCATTAGATGTTTCGATTCTTCTGCTAGAGGTATCTGGTTATATGCCTGATTAAGAGCAAGAATGGTAAAGAACTTGGCCTTTCGAAGCCATGAAGAACAAGAGTGAAGATTAGGAAGGGGCACAGATTGTAACACCACCTTACGGTTCAAAGCCCTGTAATCAATAACAGGCCTGAAGCCACCTTGGGATTTCGGCACAAGAAAAATGGGCGATGAATACGCCGACTTAGAAGGTAAAATGGTACCATCCTTTAAAATCTGACCGGTAATTTCCTTAAGAGACTTCATTTTAGGTGGGAACAGCCTATAAGGAGAAAACCTAACTGGAATAGAATCGGTTACCTCGATATTATATTCAATAAGATCAGTAACGCCAAGGGTATCCCAAATACATCAGGAAAGGACTGACACAACCTTCTAATACTTTCAGCCTGTTCCTCAGGTAGATGCCTACGATTTGACATCTCCCTCTGGGTAGGCGAAACAGATAAACATGATACCGAATTACATTTAAAAGGGGAATGTTACAGTTACTAGCAAACTTGAAGGTGCACAACTTGCTCTCAATGTCGAGCACAAGACCCGTATTAGATTATGAAATCGGCCCCCAATATTACAGGGCAATACAATTGTTGAGCAACAAACAACTTCACTTTCCAAGTAAACTGTGAAATGCGAATTTTAGCAGAAATGAAACCTAATATTTCTAATGGAGAAGAGTTAGTCGATACACATTTCATAGAGAAGATACAATAGTTCGGAAATTTAGAATAACATTTTTCAGAAATTATGGAACTCACACGTCCTGAGTCTAATAGAGCCATGACTCGTCCGTTATTTACTTCAATATTCAGAAATGGCACGAATTCTGGTGTCTCTGCCGCAATTCTGAGGCATTCTCTAGGGCGTTCAAATGACAAATTAGAAGAAATTTCAAACTTAACATAATTTTTACTTGGTTTAACGAGGGCTGATCCTCGGGAAGGTGAACATGCTGACTCAGCCGATGACAGTAGTCATTTCATATTAGCAGGGTTAGAGGAGAGCAAGATGGTGTGCTGTTAAGATTAGTGCAATTCTTGGCAAGATGAGCAAAGGAGCCGCATTTAAAGCAACCTTGAGATGAACCTGCTCCGTTCCTAGTCCCACTAGATTTTATGAAGGGGCATTTGTTTCGAAGATGTTCGTTTGACCCAATGCATAACACTTGCGAGTGGGAAAAGTTCGGCGAGGCGGAGAACTGTCAGAAGACGGAGAGAGCTTCTTGGCGACTCGTAACCTATCGGCGTACCTTACTCCTTCAATTCTGTAATTCTGGGAAGGTTTGAGGTCGAGATGCAAAACTTAGATACAACCTATAGATTCTTCAACAATCATCTGCACTATTTGGTCTTCAGGGAAATGAAGAGCGAATATCCTGATGTAAAACTTAATATCTTGAATAAAGTCTGCCAGGTTCTCATCCAACCTCTGCACTCTAAAATAGTACTATCGGATTAATGATGACATAGCCCTAGCCGGGATGAAGCGTGCCAGGAGGTAGGCGTGGAAATTTTCTACAGACGATCTATCAGCTATAGCTTTAACTATTTTGTCCGAGAGGACGCCTACAGAATAAGAGTAAATAATTTGCAGTATATGGGAATGAGAGAGAGCAAACACTAAAGCACGGTCTTGGAATTCGTCTAAAATCTTAAGAAGAAAATTACTTCATTAGTTGAATTTACTGAAAACTTGGAGATTCCTTTAAGCAACATAGCCAATGGGTGAGGCAAGCTTCCGAAACCTGGCGACATAATAGGGGACGTTATTTGAGTTTGAGGAGTATCAATCACTGCATTAGTGATAAAGAAAGGTGGAAGTTGTTTTGGATGACCAGACACAGTTTCCGATGGGGCAGATATTTGTTGAGTAGAAACAGATTTCCTACTCTCAATAGATTTATTAGGATCCTCTTCTGTAGATAAATTTACCACAGGAGCTTGGTCAGCCTTAAGGGTGGCGGCCCCGGTCAACAATTGACTAACTTTATTCGACATATCCAAGAGGTGTTCTAATGGATTACTGGCTTAATTAGCACGACCCTCCTACAATTTTGGAGACAGTAGGTCCCTAGCCCTATTGTAGAAATGAAACAGCCTAGCCCGCAATCTTTAAAGTTGGTTGGCAGATGGATCACTCACTTCAAAGAAACTAACTATAGAAACAGCTCGGTGGTATTGACTGTGATAGTGGATAAGGCCTAATCAATTTCTTTCTCCCCAAATACCGGGATGCAAATAGGAAGTTCTAACGACTCTTTAAGTTTTGCAATATCTCCCACAACCGTGCCTCCAGATTGACCTTTCTAATGAGGAGCTCATAGATCAATTCATCCTTGCGCAAGTACCCGGGAGCGAGGACTTCGCGAGGACCAGACATGTTGACAGGAAATGTAACAATTTAGAAAATTTCCAGAAGCCGAGAATATATTTAGAGTTCGGAGAGAATTCTAAGTTTAGTCGTCAAAAGGGGTTTTATCTAGACCCATTCAACCACGCTCTGGTATCACTTGTTCCGGGGTATTCTTCGGAACGCAGAGGTGAAAGAAGGTGCTGGTGGGAATAAGTCTATCTACAACAGTCAAAGATTAATTTAAAACTTTAAAATAAAGGTCATATTCCTTTTCAGATATTAAAGTTTAACAAACAACAAGATTTCAGGTACAGAGGTAGTTTTGTACAAAATAGGAAAGCATAAAAACCGAGAATTGGTAAGTTACCATTTGAGCTTCAAGCTCATAATTTACAAAGGTCCCAACATTACTAATGTTGCGTTTAGTTAGATAGGCAAGGAGACGGATCTCCCAATTTCTTTCACAGGAAATTCTAAATCACAGTTTTGAAGAGCACTTTGCTCCAAAGGTTAAAAGATGTGGCCTTCCAAAGTCCCTCCTCAATATCACACAAATATCTATTACATTACAAGAGAGCCTCTATGTTCTATAATTCAACCAAGGAGACTGCGCTCCCAAACCCTAACCGCCTACTCGAGGCAACTTTTACCTTCTACACCAGAGATTAGAGCGTCTGTGATCAATAAAATTACACTCTCAGTCCTCTCTAGGCACAACCTACAATTTAAAATGCTATTTCAATGCTTTATACAGGGATATCTAGTGCACATTCCACTGGGCCTTTATGGAAATTAACAGGTTAAATTACTGGCCATAAAAACAAAATGTATGGAGGCGGGAAGGTGCTCTCCTAGAAATCAAGAGGTTAAAACCCTACTTGGGCTTGTAGCCCGATGATGCAGAGGCTAATCCCAAACTACTGAGGTGACTAGATGGACAAGTTAATTTATAATTTAAAAGAGAATATCAGTTACAAAATCATATTCACCTGGAGATTAATTCAAGGGGAATTCGAGAGGGTAACGCACTATCTATCCCCGGTTTTCAGTTTAGTACTATGACTTACTTGAACTTTTACATGAGAAGGAAGAAAGTTTACATATTAGGAAATTGACTGTTACATAGTTGAAGATAGGAACTTTCCCCTCGAATAACCTTGCGGAGATGACTACAAAGAGAGAAAAATAGTGGCCATTACCTTACCTGTTTTTCTGCTCGCCGACGGATGAGGCCTGCGCCTGCTCTCTTAGCACACACACTCAATAGCACGACGATCATTAAGACTAGTTAACTCGAAAAAGCGACAGCTTTTATACCCGAGAGGAAGGTTCGAGAAATCTCTGGACTAAAACCAGACACCCACTCTCATTTTATTGACAGATAAAATACGTACAAGATGTATTAGGTAAGCTGAAAAATAAATACACAAAATTTCTTATTGGCCAGACTCCAAAGCTGGCGGGATCGGTAAAAAGTGCTGCAAACCTTGAAGTACCAAAAATAAGGAATGTCAATTCAGTTCAGAAAACCTATAAACACAAAACTTCTTTAAATATCTAGTTGTTCCCCTTTGCACCAGGGTGCCTGACATCAGTTCTTTAATAGAGACATCTATGGAGAAAAGTCGACACTTACTGAAATAGTTGTTGCAAACTGTGATACACCCAAAAAACAAAAGAAATCCAGTCAGTTTTGGAAACCTAAAAATAACACATTACTCTATCACTTGATTAGTGACATCCTTTGATAAACTTCCCAACTTCTTGCACTAGTTGTTTCAATTTTTATGTGAGAGATAGCGTTCTTCGGGCGTTTAATTTAAATGCACGGGATTGAGGTGTACCTCCCGGTACAATAATAATAATAAGAAGAAGAAGAAGAAGTAGAAGAAGGAGAATCGACTACTCGTAATTAATGCTCTGCCTATAAAACATTATTAACGTTCATAACTGTGGGTCTCAACAGGTGTATAATGTCCTAAATATGGTGAGACGGATGCTCTAATGGCGGTTCGATTAGCTGGACGGTAGACGCTGGCCTTGTGATCGCAACTTGGCAGGTTCGGTCCTGCTCAGTCCGGTGATATGTGAAGGTACTCAAATACGTTAGCCTCGCATCAGTAGATTCAGTGGGACAACATTCTGGCATCTCGGTGTCTCCGAAAACCGTAAAAGTTGCTAGTGGGACGTAAGACATAATACAATTATTATTATTATTATTATTATTATTATTATTATTATTATTATTATTATTATTATTATTATTATTATTATTAGATGCGAAAAAGACCAGAAAACTGATCACGCAAAGCTCACTTAGAAGTTGTGCATTTCCTTCTTTGCCAGGCAGCCTTCAGTTTTTCTCTCATCGTGGTTCTTCGTTCTTCTGTCCACTTAGCTTCTGTCTTCTTCTTGTGGTTTCTCTCTGACTCTACTTCCCACTTGTTGATTTTCGTTCTGTAGCAGGTTTGGTTAGCGATGTCGGCCACTTTGATTCCTGATTTTTCCAGGTCTTGGCGGATTTCCGTTGTCCACCTATTTATTTTGATGTTTTCTGTTGCCTCAAGTAAGATCCTTGTCAGTCTGTTTTCTGGAAGGCGTTTGATGTGTCCGTAAAATTTCAGGCGTCTTTTTCTGATGTCGGCCGCAAGGTTTGAGAGCTCCTCGGTTTTTGTACGAGATTGCAGTCTATATCCTTTGTCAGTCAGTTTTGGGCCGAGAATTTTTCTGATGATTTTACGTTCCTCTTTCAGGATATCTTCGAGTACCGTTTTCCTGTGGAGATCCAGTGTTTCACTCGCGTATAGTATTTCAGGTTTGATCACCGTGTTGTAATGTCGAATTTTGGTGAAGATTGAAAGGCATTTTTGGTTGTAAATGTTTTGCGTTCGGCTGAGGGCTCTCTTCATTTTCTGGATGCGGACCTCGAGGGCCTTCTGTTCTTTTCCTGTTGGTACTATAATTTCTCCGAGATATCGGAACTCAGTTACTTTTTCGATTGTGCCAAATTTCGTGTTCAAATTCTGGAGGCTGCAGTGGTTGCACATGACCTTGGTTTTTGAGAAGGAGATTTGTAGGCCGAATGTTTCTGAGCATTTCTTGAGAGTTTCGATTTGGCTGATTGCCTGTTGTTCGTTTGTTGCAAGGACCGCGAGATCATCAACGCAGACTCATCCCCACCTACACAAGAGGAAATACACCGACACATACAACGACTGAAAAACAACAAGGCATCCGGAGAAGACGGCATCATAGCAGAGCTTCTTAAACATCTAGGAAAGAATTCTCTCCAAGAACTCACACAAATCATACAAGAAATTTGGACAACAGAAAAACTACCAGAAAACTGGACAAACGCCCTCCTCGTTCCACTTCACAAAGAAGGTGACCGAACAGATGTAAACAATTACAGGGGAATTTCCCTGGTGCAAGTCACATACAAAACCCTCTCTACAGTCCTCCTCCAAAGAACACAGGAACAACTAGAACCACTCATAGGCGAGTACCAAACGGGCTTCAGGCCCCACAGATCCTGTGCAGAACAGATACTCAACCTGAAAACCATCTTGAAACTACGACACACAAGAAAACAACCCACAATCTGCACCTTCGTGGACTTCCAGAAAGCATACGACTCCATTGACCGGCAATCTCTCTTCCAAACACTGAGTGAGTACGGACTGGACAACAAGACTCAAAAAATCATCAGACTAACTCTCACCAACACAACCTCCCAAGTAAAATTCATGGGAAATATATCTGAAAAATTTCAGATAAAAACCGGTGTCCGACAAGGAGATGGACTTTCCCCACTACTCTTTAACATAGCCCTGGACAAAATCATGAGAGAATGGGAACAAGCTCTAAAAGCTCAAGGAAATTGGCAACCATTATTATTATTATTATTATTATTATTATTATTATTATTATTATTATTATTATTATTATTATTATTATCATTATTATGAAAGCTGGACCGGTTTACGGGTACAGCATGACCTCGTCTCGCACGTGCGCTTCCTCCCCCTTCCCCAGCGACTAGAGAAAAAGCCAAGCAACAAGAGATGGTCTTCGATTGCAAACAGGTTCAACAAACACTATACTCTGCTACTGTAGTAAACGACACGAGGAAAGTATAACATAACTGGCGTTTCCTACTATGTCAATTCAGAACAAATTAGGTCCTGAAATATTTGGCTCTTTTATAGGGAAACCAATTGGACAATGTAAAAGTACATACCATGTGATCTGAGAGGTACTTTTCTTTACGGACTTGCAAAATATCTGCAAATGTACTCCTAACATCCTGTATAAGTTACTAATCATCCGTTACCTCTAGCGACTGGGTGTGGACTTAATCCATTTCCCTTACTCCATTCGTGGTTGCTATGTAGCGGAGTCAGTGAAGAGGGAAGGGAGGTTCATCTTATAATGTATTCCGGTGCATTAGGGATTAAATGCAATATATGATTGTGATGAAGTAAAAGTGTGGAATTTAAATAATTGAAGAGTATCTTCTAAAACTGTCCGCCCCGCTACAGTGTGTCCTCTGGTAAGGAATGCAAGGGCTCTCACTTTTTAAAACCTCATTTTCCGGTCAACCTGCAACACCTTACTGAACCCACCAGTGGTCATTGAAAATCATCTGGTCTTTTGTACAGCATGTGGTGTCGAATTTGAGCCCTGATGTACCTTCGCACTGCAGTTTTTAGAGATGGACGGATGCACTGAAACGCACATATGTGCCCTTGAGAAGCGTCAGGGAGGGAGGAATTGTCAGTGACCGTCAACGGTGAGCATTTTGCTTCATGCGCGACCAGACATGTGTTACAGTTGATTGCAACTTACTGTATTAATGTGATGTGTAATTAGTGAGTGACGATGGTTTCAAGTCGTAATATTTTATCTTGGTTTGATGGAATTTCTAGTGATCAACTCGGGGGCCAGGACAGTGACTTGAACAAGTGAACATAAAACGGATTTGAAGAGTCCGAGACAGAAGAACGTACTGGGATCCGTACCTGGAGAGCAATCTGTAGCTGGCGAACAACAAATGATGGAGGGAAATGAGAATTTCATTTTTATTGACAATGTTTATATAGGGAAAGGTAAGGTGACAAAGTGGGGCAGACACCCACCAAGAAGAAATACACGCTCACGTACTTGTGCTGAAAATATAGTTACTCATCCTTCTTGTGTAAAGGGCATTGCGAAAGGAGCACACACACTATGTTGGAAAGTTGGGAATTGTTTTTTCGAGATACAGTTATAACCATTTGAGATTTATTACAATTTGTAATTTCATTTGTAATTTTTAGAGTCCTTTATAATCATTTGAGATTTATTCTTATCTAGATTTAATGTGCTAGTACATTTATGTCTGAAAACGGTTGGTATTTATTATGTAAACATATCATATCATACCGTGAGCATTTTGCTCAACGCGCTACCACTCGCGTTACTTCCATCCTAGCGACCACTTGTGGGTAGACCAAAAATGAGGTGTTAAAAAGTGAGAGCCCTTACATTTCTTACCAGAGGACACACTGTAGCGGATTTTACAATCAACTTGCTGCTGCTTCGAGAGATTCTCACACCTCAAATTAACAGATGCAGGTACTCAGAAAATCACCGCTTACCTAGAATGGCCTGTGCGATACTAACAAGATCCGTCAAGAAGTACGAGAACGTGAATTTTAATACTGCAAAAACATCTCAGCGTGCAACATTGCAACGAGTACACACCCGCAAACTCTGCCTTGTAACGGCTGGAGAGGCGGTATAAAGGTGAACGGTAATGCCTTTGCGGTGAGATCGATACCACGCAACGTCCGTCGGCATTGGGATTCTACAGACGGGGAGAGGTACCATCAGATCATGTCCTTCATCGATGAAGAACTGAGGATGGTATTCATTGTTTACGAGGGTGTACACCGACTCGGCCATAAACATATCATAAAACGGTTCTCAGGGATTAAATTTAGATCCGACTCTCAGGTGTGAACATCATAGCGGCGAGAAAGTGAAGGTCAATCTATAACATAAGAAATCTAAATACCACTTTCAGGGAATTGTGGTAATAAGGTTAATAATCCGAACTCGTGCTACCACTGAAGCGCCTCCCTGAAATCCTGACTTTCACCCTCAGAGGCCGCACACCACTTCTACTGCACGGAATATCGCACTAGTTATAGAAACATATTTTCATTTTCAGAAGTATACGATAGATCTTAGAGGTTTTCTTAACAAATTTAACTTTATAGATACGTTTTGATATATATTACGTTGGTTTGATGCCAGCTTGTAATTACAGAATGTTGGCTCCATAATTGAAGGAAATATATATCTTCTCAACCCTGCAACTCCTTATTTTTCTGTTATAATACAGAGAGTCTTTAGCACTCCTTACTAACTTTGAAGGTACGTACGTATTTTTATATTCACCGAGGTGGTGAGTAATACTAAAGAAGTATTAAAATTTACCTATGACAGCAATGATATTTACATTAAGATACAGAAGTTGAAAACTAGAAAAGCAGCTGGAATTGATAAGATTTCTGGAGATGTACTAAAGTGAATGGGTTGGGATACAGTACCACATCCGAAATACTTATTTATTTCGTTGTTGTTTGGTTGAAGGAGCTATACCAAATGAATGGAGAGTTGCTATAATAGCCAATGTGTATAAAGTAAAGGCTGATAGACATAAAGCTGAAAATTACAGGCCAGTAAGTTTGACATGCATTGCATGTAAGCTTTGGAAAAGCATTCTTTCTGATTATATTAGACATGTTTGAGAAATGAGTAACCGGTTTGACAGAAGGCAGTTTGGGTTTAGGGAAGGTTATTCCACTGAAGCTCAGCTTGTAGGATTTCAGCAAGATACAGCAGATATCCAGAATTCAGGAGGCCAAATGAACTGTATTCTGATTGATAGGGTAGACCATGGAAGACTAATGGCAAAAATGAGTGATATTGGACTAGAAAAAAAAGAGCGACTGAATGTATGGCTATAATTCTACAAAATAGAACTCAGAGAATTAGAGTAGGCGAAGCTTCATCTGACCCTGTAACAATTCCACATTTACTTCCTCAAGGCAGTATTATTGGACCTTTATGTTTTCTTATATATATCAATGATATGTGTAAAGAAGAGGAATCAGAGATAAGGCTGTTTGCAGATGATGTTATTCTGTACAGAGAAATAAATATGTTACAAGATTGTGAGCGGCTGCTGGGTGAGATGGACGATGGGCAATGGTATGATGATAAACGGGGTTAAAAGTCAGGTTGTGAGTTTCAGAAATAGGAAAAGTCCTCTCAGATTTAATTACTCCGTTGATGGGGGGAAAGTTCCGTTTGGGGATCATTGCGAGTATCTAGGTGTTAATATAATAAAAGACCTTCATTTGGGTAATCACACAATTATAAAATAAAGGGTAATAAAGGGTAGAGTTTTCTGCACATGATTATGAGGGTATTTAGGGGTTGTAGTAAGGATGTAAAGGAGAGGGCATATAAGTCTCTAGTAAGACCCTAACTAGACTAGGATTCCAGTGTATGGGACCCTCACCAGGATTACTTGATTCAAGAACTGGAAAAAAATCCATAGAAAAGCATCTCGATTTATTCTGGGTGATTTCCGACAAAGGAGTAGCGTTACAAAAATGTTGCAAAGGTTGTGCTGCGAAGCATTGGGAGAAAGGATACGAGCTGCTCCATAAAGTGATATGCTTTGAGCTGTCAGTGGAGAGATGGCGTGGAAGGACATCAATAGACGAATAAGTTTGAGTGGTGGCTTTAAAAGTAGGAAAGATTACAATATGAAGAAAAAGTTGGAATTCAAGAGGACAATTTGGGGCAAATATTATTTTATAGGTGTTCCGAGGTATCTGTGGAACAGCAGAAGTGAAAGAAGGTGCTGGGATGAATAGATCTCAACTTACGAAATTAAAGTTAATTTAAAATTTAACAAAGGTTATATTTTCTTTTCAAGATCAAGAAATAACAAGTTTGACAGGTACTCAGTAGCATATCAACAAATTAAGAATGTACAATTACAATTTGTTAATGGACTTGGGTTTCGAGCCCCCAGACACACAATCCTTGAGCAATGAGCCCAACTTTACCTATGTATAAGGTTCAACAACGGGGCAGAAAACCCCAATCATACCAAGGAGCACTAGCTACCAATTACCAAGTTAAGCCTGCTCAAGGCACACAGAAAACAAATTTAAGAAAGAGCAACCCGCTCTCAAAGTTCGAGCCAATTCAAAGGCCACACCAAACTCCACCTTTAAGCTACCCTCCAGGCACACAAGAACAGGGGTAAAAATACCCAACCTACTGAGGAATATTCAGTAAAGAAACAGGATAATTACATGGCCCCAAAATACCAACATGAGTGGAGGCGTAACTTGCACTCCTAATACACCTTTTTAAAACCTACTTGGCACTAGGCCGCATATGCAAGGGCTAATCCCATACTACGGAAGTGACATGATAGAAAACTTTATTACATTACGATGAGAAGAGAAACTGTTATGAAAACGTAGTCACCTCAAAACAAAATGAATGGGAGCTCGAGAGGGTTGGGCACTCTCTATCCCAATTAGTAGTTAAAGAGACAGAACTTGTACCAAGAGTCTTTTACATTTTAAAGGAAAGTTACATGATAAAAGTTTCGAACCTGCCCCGAGGGTTAAACTGCTGAGCTAGCGAGCAAAGAAGTTATTAAAAGGCCATTACCTGATAGATGAACTGCTGCCCGAAGAAAGAGGCGCTTCCCGACCCCTGCTACATAATCACACTAGGAGAGATGTTACTGAAGTGGCTCGGAGACCAGAAAATCAGCAGTTCATATACCCTCGTGGAAAATTCGAGACGTTTCATGAATGATTACAACCCGCCCACAAAATTTTATTGGATAATGGTAAAAACTAATACACCAGACGAAGAAGAAACACCTTATTGGTGGAAAATTAATTACAGAAATTCCTTATTTGTCAAATTCAAAACTGGCGGAAAGAGAAGGGTTATACTGCCAACCCAATCAATGACTGAAAGAAATTTAACAAAGAACAAACTTATGAATACCAAATTTCTTCAAAAGAAAAGTTCCTTCACTTCGCACTAGGGTGCACAATTGTAGTTCTTAAGTAGTGCCATCTAGAAGAGAATGTTCACAGTTCTTACTACAGAGCGAACAAATATAAATCGAAAAAGACACAGTTCAGAACTTTTCAAAATTTAAAATAGCGACATCTTCTGAGAAACTTTAGAATTAATATGGTTGTTAAAGTTCAGGCTTCCTCCAGTAGAAGAGTTTCAACTGGCGCAATGTTTGAATTAGAGGCGTGGAGGTGTACCGCACGGTACAGAACTACACCCCACCGAAAGTTCTTCCAAGGGGAGACACAGAAGAACACCAAATTTTGTTTTAAAACAAGGTCCAAGTTATGATGTTGATATAGAAATTAATTGCAGAAGGATTTACAAACAAGTTTTCTTAAATTGGTTGGATCCAGTTTCAAAATTCTTTGTAGTAGCTTTTGATTAAATGTCTTTATGCTGTAGTAGTTGAATTCAGAAAGAAAAAGTTTTAATTCTTGAAAGGAAAAAAAATTTCTAAGTCCACCAGATTTTGCAGTTGAATCCAAAAATGTAGTAATTGTTGATATGAAATGTCCATGTAACTGATTAAGTACATTAGTTGCCTATTACTTGATGGCGAGACCAGCCGCAGCAACTTGTGTCCAGATGAGGCCGCTCGGACCCCTCAAGTACCCTGAGATACCGCTATCCCGCACTATGAGAGGGTAGTGGTGGTGAAGTACGCCGCACCCGCGACGATTGTTTATAGTCCGCGGGCAGTTGCCGGAAGAGCGCCGCACATCAGCCTTGGCCGGGAGGAGGGCTCCGGCTCGCCGTACACTGGTTGTCCTCACTGGAGTAGATCGGGCCCGTTCTCTACTACAGGAGCGGAACGGCGCCGCACGGCTGCGGGGGCACTGAAACATTAAGATCTCGGCGGCAGAATTTTGTTGGACCATAATGATTTTAGGGTACAGTCTTTGTGGTGAGGCAGAGGGGCCAGCGGCGTGGAGGTTTTATTTCATTTCAATTAGACACTGGTGTGTTTGAGCAGGAGACGGGAGCATGGTAATGGCCATGGTGAGGACAGGATAGCAGTTTAACTGGTCGGGGGAGGTTGTACAACGAATATTTTAATACAAGAGACCTCATTCAATTGGCAGAAGGGCTAAAAATGAAACCAAAAATATATAACCTTCCGAATTCTTTGAAAATGTAAGAAAAAAATAAAAACCAGCTAAGTTAGCGCGGAAGTTACACAGGTTACACCTGCGACAGGTGAACCCTAAATATCCTCTCGGTGGCTGGATTGCTTAATAATAAAGTAACGGGTGTAAGGAAATCACGAATAATACATGGCCCATGAAATCTGGGGGCAAGCTTGCCCGCGGGAACAAAATTCTTGACCATAACCTGGTCGCCTACCTTCAAATGGGTGGGTCTCCGTCCACGATCATATCTTTCCCTAACCTTTTCATGAGACACTTTAAGATTGGCTTTAGCCTTCTTCCAAAGATCTTTAATATTGAAAATGAAAATGAAAATCTACAACCTGTTTTCCAGTCTTCGACCGGGTCAGGGATGTAATAAATGAATTATATATAGGCTGTTATTACGATGGGGAGTGATAGATGCTATGAAATGAGAATGGAGAGTGTTGCTGGAATGAAAGATGACAGGAAAAACCGGAGTACCCGGAGAAAAACCTGTCCCGCCTCCGCTTTGTCCAGCACAAATCTCACATGGAGTGACCGGGATTTGAACCACGGTATCCAGCGGTGAGAGGACGGCACCCTGCCGTCTGAGCCACGGAGGCATCTTTAATATTATCAGGATCTATTGTCTCAGGTAGAATGTCACTAAGGGACCAAAGGTTAGAGAGCGGCGTGTTTGGGACAAACTTGAACATCAAAGAAGCTGGAGTAAATTTATGGGATTCATGAACCGCCGAATTCAAAGCAAAAGCTAACCAATGCAGGGATGTGTCCCACCTAGAATGATCGTCGTGATGATAGGCAATAAGGGCCGATCTCAGATTACGGTTGACCCGTTCCGCTAGAGATGGTTGAGGATAGTAAGCAGATGTTGTTACATGCGATATGGACAGGTCAAAAGAGAATTTACGAAAGAGATTGGATGTGAAAGCTTTAGCATTATCAGACACAATATATTGACACGGACCGAAAGATGCAAAAATGGGCGGTAGCCAGCTTAGTTGGAAATAACCAAGAAAATCTTGTAAAACCATCTACACACACAAGGATGAACTTGTTGGCATTCCCCTTTGACTGGGGGAAGGGTCCTACGTAGTCGATATACAGACGTTCCATTGGGCGCGATGCTTGATGAGAAGACAATAGACCTACCTTGGTGGACATGGTGGGTTTACTAAGCAAGCAAGATTTACAAGTCTTTACTAGTTCATGAATTTCACCGTCCATACCTTTCCAGATGAACTTTTCACGGATCTTTTCACGAGTTTTGAAGATGCCTAAATGCCCCCCAATGGGGTTTCTTGATAGTACTTGAAGATCATAGGTACAAGAACAGCTGTAACCACTACCTTCTTCCTCTTATCATGCCCCGACCGGCAACATAGAACACCATTCCTCAATACATAAGGGCCAACATGTTCCCCAGAAGAAAGGGTTTCCATAATGGGAGCCAGCACTGGATCTTCACGTTGATATTTTTCAAGATCCCTAAATAACATGGGAGCATCAGTCAGAATGGCATTAACCTCAGGTAGTATGGATTCGGGAAGTGAAGAACTACGAACCTGTTCAAGGGGCTCTACATCATTGGAAAACATACGGCTTAGTTCGTCTACCACAAAATTTTCAGTACCTCTGATATGCCTAACATCAAATTGGAAGGCAGAAATTCGGATGGCCCACCGGGCTATACGACCAGCACGACGCGGCCTACCTAAGACCCAGCCTATGGCTTGGTTATCAGTCTCCAAGTCGAACTTGACATGTTCCAGATAAAGGCGGAACTTTTCTAGCGCAAATAAAACTGCCAAACCTTTGAGCTCATAGATGGAGTACTTGGCTTCTTGAGCCGATAGAGTCCTAGAGGCAAAGGCGATGGGGCGCCTCCCTAGTTCAGTCTCTTGAAGAAGGACTGCAGCTACCGCCGACGACGACGCGTCGGTTTGGACGATGAATTTCTTGGAGAAATCGGGCATAGCCAGAACAGGGGCATTACACAGAGCTAATTTGAGATCTTCAAAAGCGGCTTGTTGAGAAGGTCCCCACTCAAATTTGACGCCTTTCCTACGTAGTAAGTTCAAGGGCGCCGCTCTATTGGCGAAATTTGGAATACATTTCCTGAAGAAATTCCTGGTAATACCTTTGATTTCCTTAGGAGGCTTGAAATCACGGATTGCCTGTGTTCTAGAGTGATCGACTGCAACACCATCGGGCGACACAATATGCCCTAGGAATGACATGGAAGGCTTAGCGAAGGCGACCTTGGACAACTTCACAGTTAACTCAGCCTTATGAAGGCGATTGAGAACTTCTTTCAGATGATCTAGATGTTCTTCGAAGGTCTCCGAAAACACGACGACATCATCGAGATAGTGGTACAAGTACTCAAATTTGATGTCGGAGAAGACCCTATCCAGCAGTCTCGTAAGTACAGCTGCTCCCGTGGGGAGCCCGAAAGGCACGCGGTTGTATTCGTACAAATTCCAATCCGTGGCAAACACTGTAAGATGTTTAGATTCTTCGGACAGAGGAATTTGATTATAGGCCTGATTCAGATCCAATATGGTAAAGAACTTAGCCTTCCGAAACCATGAAAAACAAGAGTGAAGGTCTGGAAGGGGCACAGATTGTAACACCACCTTCCGATTGAGAGCCCTATAATCAATCACAGGCCTGAAGCCACCTTGGGGTTTCGGGACTAGAAAAATAGGCGAAGAATACGCCGACTTAGAGGGCCGAATAATACCATCCTACTCCTCAGGTAGATGTCTAAGATCTAACAACAGCTCATCCTGGGTAGGCGAAATAGATGAACATGACACAGAATTACATTTCAATAAGGGGATTGTACAATTAGATGCCAATTTGATTGTGCACGGCTTACTCTGAAGGTCGAGCACTAGACCGGTGTGAGAAATGAAGTCAGCTCCCAATATTATGGGGCAAGACAAGTGCTTGGCCACAAACAATTTAACTTTCCAAGTAAATTTAAAAATACGAATTTTGACATATAAGGAGCCTAAAATTTCCGATTGAGAGCCCTATAATCAATCACAGGCCTGAAGCCACCTTGGAGTTTCGGGACTAGAAAAATAGGCGAAGAATACGCCGACTTAGAGGGCCGAATAATACCATCCTTTAACATTTGATCGATGATTTCTTTCAGTGCCTTCATTTTAGGTGGAGATAGCCTATAAGGTGGAAAACGGACAGGAATCGAATCCGTGACCTCAATTTTGTATTCAATAAGGTCAGTAACACCAAGAGTATCAGAGAACACCTCTGGAAACGACTGACACAGCTTACGAATACTATCAGCCTGCTCCTCAGGTAGATGTCTAAGATCTAACAACAGCTCATCCTGGGTAGGCGAAATAGATGAACATGACACAGAATTACATTTCAATAAGGGGATTGTACAATTAGATGCAAATTTGAATGTGCACGACTTACTTTGAAGATCGAGCACTAGACCAGTATGGGACATGAAATCGGCTCCCAATATAATGGGGCAAGACAAGTGCTTTGCCACAAACAATTTAACTTTCCAAGTAAATTTAGAAAACCGAATTTTTGGCATATAAAAAACCTAAAATTTCTAATGGAGAAGAATTAGCCGAAACATATTGAACTGAAGATGACCAATAGTCAGGAAGTTTACAAACAGTTTTCAATTTGGAGTTCCATTCAGCCGAAATAATAGAACACACACTGCCTGAATCTAGTAAAGCTGTTACAGGTTCATTATTTATTTCAATTTTGAGAAAAGGAACAGGTGCGGGGGTATCCGCCGCTATCCTAAGACATTCTTCGGGACCTTCAAAACATAAATTTGAAGACAGATTTTTCCCTGAAATTTCGACATGATTGCTTGGGGCTGAGCCTCGAGAAGAAGGGTTCGCCGACACAGCCGAAGCCCCTAGTCACTTACTATTATTGGCCTTGGTGGTAGTTGCATCAGACGTTGAGCAGGAGGGAGTGCTGTTCGAATTTGGGCAATTCTTGGCTATATGGGAAAACGCGCCGCATTAGAACAGCCTTGAGATGACCGTGCTCCATTCCTTGTCCCACTAGACTTGATCAATGGACATGTATTGCGAGGATGGTCGCAAGCGTAACATTTGCGGGGTGTGACGGGTCGGCGAGGAGGAGGCCGAAAACTACTAGAGGATCGAGGGGGTTCTTTTGCGACACGCAAGGTATCGACGTATCTGACTCCTTCGGCTGAGACAGCCATAGCCTCTAACTCAGCGAAAGATTGCGGACGCGACGCAAAACACAAGTATGATCGGTATGATGGAGAAATACCTTCCACTATGGCCTGAACAATTTGATCTTCGGGAAAATGAAGGGCAAATATCCTAGTATAGAATTTGATGTCTTGTATGAAGTCTGCCAGGTTTTCATCAAGTCGCTGCACTGTATAATAATACTTCTGAATTAGGGATGGCCTAGCTCGAGCTGGAATAAAATTAGCTAACAGATGGGCGTGGAAGTCTTCTATGGATGACTGTTCGGTAATGGCCCTAACTATTTTGTCCGATAGAACACCAATAGAATACGGGTGAATAATCTGAAGGATTTGATAAGGAGAAAGAGAAAAAACAAGGGCATCATCTTGGAATTCAACTAAAAAGCTTAAGAAAGCAATGACATCGGTTGTGGAGTTAACAGAAAACTTGGAAATACCTCTAAGTAACATAGCTAATGGATGGGGTAAACTGCTGAAACCAGGTGACATAGTAGAAAGGGGCCTAAGTGGCGGAGAAGCCGATTCCGAAGGTGCCCTATTTAACACAAAGGGTGGAATGGGCGTGCGACGATCGGACTCAGTTTCTAATGGGGGAGTGGTTTTTTGAGTAACTGTTGATGTTCCATTTTCTTCCCCATTGGAAGAAGTTTCCTCGCTAACAATGTTTACCGCCAGGGGCGGGTCAGTTTTGGGAGGCGTTACCCCCGATAACAAGTGACCAACAGTACTGGACAATTTAGAAATGTTTTCAATGAGGGCACTCAACTCGAGAGACAATAGATCATTAAGCCTATTATAAAAATGAAATAGTCGAGCTTGCACACGTTTAAGTTGGTTAGGGGATGGGTTCCCTTCTTCAAAAAAACTAACTACAGATGCTAGCTCAGTAGTATTGTCATTGATCGTGGAGAGAGCATCGTCAATTTCTTTCTCTCCCAACGTAGGGGTGGTAATAGGCAACTCAAGGGAATCTTTAAGTTCTCCAGATTGAATGTTTCGGAGAGATAGTCATAAATTAAATCTTCTTTATGCAAATAGAAAGGATGGAGAACCTCGCGAGGGCCGGACATGATGACAGAAAACTTATAGAAAAGATCAAAAAAATTCCAGCAACTGAGAAAATTGTTAGAGTTCGAATTAAAAACAATGTTTAGCCGTCAAAGGGGGCTAAATTGAGACCCATTCAACCACGCTCTGCTACCACTTGTTCCGAGGTATCTGTGGAACAGCAGAGGTGAATGAAGGTGCTGGGATGAATAGGCCTCAACCTACGAAATTAAAGTTAATTAAAAATTTAAGAAAGGTTATATTTTCTTTTCAAGATCAAGAAATAACAAGTATGACAGGTACTCAGTAGCATATCAACAAATTAAGAATGTACAATTACAATTTGTTAATGGACTTGGGCTTCGAGCCCCAGACACACAATCCTTGAGCAATGAGCCCAACTTTACCTATGTATAAGGTTCAACAACGGGGCAGAAACACCCAATCATACCAAGTTAAGCCCGATCGAGGCACACAGAAACCAAATTTAAGAATGAGCAACCCGCTCTCAAAGTTCAAGCCATTTCAAGGGCCACACCAAATTCCACCTTTAAGCTGCCCTCCAGGCACACAAGAACAGGGGTAAAAATACCCAACCTACTGAGGCCTATTCAGTAAAGAAACAGAATAATTACTTTTCCCCAAAATACCAACATGAGTGGAGGCGTAACTTGCACTCCTAATACACCTTTTTAAAACCTACTTGGCACTAGGCCGCATATGCAAGAGCTAATCCCATACTACGGAAGTGACATGATAGAAAACTTTATTACATTACGAGGAGAAGAGAAACTGTTATGAAAACGTAGTCACCTCAAAACCAAATGAATGGGAGCTCGAGAGGTTTGGGCACTCTCTATCCCAATTAGTAGCTAAAGAGACAGAATTTGTACCAGGGGTCTTTTATATTTAAAGGAAAGTTGCATGATAAAAGTTTCGAACCTGCCCCGAGGGTTAAACTGCTGAGCTAGCGTGCAAAGGAGTTATTAAAAGTCCATTACCTGATGGATGAACTTTTGCCCGAAGAAAGAGGCGCTTCCCGCCCCCTGCTACATAATCACACTAGGAGAGATGTTACTGAAGTGGCCCGGAGACCAGAAAATCAGCAGTTTATATACCCTCGTGGAAAATTCGAGACGTTTCATGAATGATTACAACCCGCCCACAAAATTTTATTGGATAATGGCAAAAACTAATACACCAGACGAAGAAAAATCACCTTATTGGTGGAAAATTAATTACAGAAATTCCTTATTTGTCAAATTCAAAACTGGCGGAAAGAGAAGGGTTATACTGCCAACCCAAACAATGACTGACAGAAATTTAACAAAGAACAAACTTATGAATACCAAATTTCTTCAAAAGAAAAGTTCCTTCACTTCGCACTAGGGTGCACAATTGTAATTCTTAAGTAGTGCCATCTAGAAGAGAATGTTCACACTTCTTACTACAGAGCGAACAAATATAAATCGAAAAAGACACAGTTCAGTACTTTTCCAAATTTACAATAGGGACATCTTCTGAGAAACTTTAGAAATAATATGGTTGTTAAAGTTCAGGCTTCCTCCAGTAGAAGAGTTTCAACTGGCGCAATGTTTGAATTAGCGGCGTGGAGGTGTACCGCCCGGTGCAATAGGAAGGGGAGTTAGAGATTGGAATAACTTGCCAAGGGGAAGTGTTCAATAATTTTCCATTTTCTTTGCGAACATTTAAGAAAAGGTTAGGAAAACAACAGATAGGGAATCTGCCACCTGCGCGACTGACCTAAATGCAGGTCAGTAGTGATTGAAAAAATCATTTAAAGCGATCCATTAGGTTGTTTATAGTTTTCTTTACTGTTACCACTACCATTTTTACATTTTAAAATCCCCTTCATTGCACTCTTATCAATTATATGGTATTACTAACAGTTCTCGTTTTACATTCGTCCTTTCTAAAATGTCAAAAACTTATTAGATGTAAGGCTTTTCAGGCGTTTGCTCTATTAACCAACGTTTCGTCTTAGGTCTGACGCTAGACTCATCAGATTGGGATGTGTCAGACCCTACCCACTGACGCTGGGGTGTATGCAGGTGAACTTTCTTTTTTCATTTCAAAGGGTTATTTCAACTCCTAACCCAAGAGGGTTAGGCGGGCCATCAGCCGAACAGGCGGCTCTCAAGCCATAGAAATAGAGAGAAAAATTTGTAAAATATTAAAGTGTAGGAGTATGCGTTGTGCGTACCAGTAAGAAAGAATGTAAACCTGCATAGAGCCCAGCGTAAACATTTATAGCCACAAAAGAACATAGAAATGAAGAGAATAAAACTAATATGAGTAATAAATCAGTACACATAGTAGAAAAGTAGTCAACACCAATAAAGACCCTTAACTAAACAGAATTTAACAGAGGAAGAAACGAAGTAAGGAACAACATTGCGAGAAAAGAGCTTGAGCACTAACACTATATTAGAAACACTATGGCACTTGCGGTGCCGTAGATGTCGGTGGAAGGTGATGTACCACCGCAGCCGGGAGCAGAAATAGTTTAGTACGGAGTAGAAGGGTAGTATTGAGACATGAGGTAGTAGAGGGAGGTTGTAATATTGGTGATAGAGTTGGCGAGAAGACGAAGGAGGTCTAGTATCGGAAGGGGCGGGAGAAACTAGTTGGTTTGTGGAGCAGGGAGGTAGACGGCTTGCGGGGGTTGAGTGGGTGGTGGATCAGATCAGGAGCGACGTGAAGAGTTAGGAGGAGGGGAGCGCACGGGATGGGGTGGGGAGCGAGAGTGCTCCACTCGATAGTGCCGACTGCTGAGGCGAACGCCAGAGGCAATCAGATGATGGACGTCTTCTTCAGAGGGCAGTTGGAGGCGTACCATGTACGTTGGACCATGGATGTTGTATATGCGGTACACTCGACTGACTGGGACGCCTGCCGTATGGAGATCGCGCAGGATGTCCTGTTCAGCGATGTCAGGGTTGATGCCTCGAATGACACAGCTGGGAGACGGAAGCTGCAGTGTAGCTGGCGCTGCGGCGGCGGAGTTCTCATGAGAGTCATGCTGTGCAGCATCGGTGCGGATGGTAGGGGTAGCTGGGAACTAGGGGATGTAACAGTGAGGGAGGTGATGGGGGCGGATATTATAGGAGAGGAGTGGCTAAGTTTGGTAGTAAAAGTGGAAGTAGAAAAGAGTGGGTGGGCCGAGGTAGTGAAGGTAGTAGTTATAGTAGTGGTGGATGTGGACGAAACGGAGGAAGGGGGCGGTGTCGACTGCTGGGCAATAACTGTAGGAGGGATGGAAGGATGGTGATACATTTGCTGGAATATATACGTTGGGGTTGGTACCACTTCATGGAGGCGGCCGTTGATGTTTGCACCGCTGGTTTCAAGGGCCTCTGCATCATCTCGATGGCGAAAGTAAGCCAAAACCTGTGTGGAAGGTACAGAAGTTGATCGATCATGGAGCCGGAGGACATTAGAGACTGGAGAGC
Source organism: Anabrus simplex (assembly GCF_040414725.1). Classification (NCBI taxonomy): domain Eukaryota; kingdom Metazoa; phylum Arthropoda; class Insecta; order Orthoptera; family Tettigoniidae; genus Anabrus; species Anabrus simplex. The sequence continues at coordinate 23,265,809 of NC_090266.1, read as the reverse complement.
CGGACGGATGAATTTCGTTGAGAATGTACCGTTCTAAGAAAGCGGTGTCCGCACCTGTGATGAGGCTGGTATACATGCTGAGCGGGGAGGCGACAGCCAACGAGGCGTCTGCAAATTGATTGTTCTTGGGCCGACTGAGTCGCAGACGCGGTGAGGGCCACCCAGCCGAAAAAGTGTGAGGTGTGGACGTGACGTGTACGCAGGTGAACAAAATCAATAAATCAATCAATCAATCAATCAGTCAAAGTGGTGATTTCATTCCCTCCCCTCAGACGAGGAGAGGGCGGGCCGACAGCTATACTAGTAGCTCTTTGGCCATAGAGAGAGGAGGATCTTGGAAAAGAACCGAAGAGACACAGGAGGTATGTCTTATACATACCGTGAGAGGACAAAAAATAGTGAATTGGCGCAGAGGCACCGCGACAACAAGCCAGGTCCCAGGGGGGACCCGCAAAGCAACCCGCGTGAGCGGACCCCAACAAACATCAGAGGAGAGGGACGAAATTTTATAGACGTATCTCGGGCGCGCAAATTAGAAAAGGTAGAATATTACAGAAAGTAACGAGTTGTCTGTTATACATGTCTTTGTATTTGTAAACCTGTCAATAAAGCGCTGGATACCCTACACGTCCTTATTCTCATCTCCTTTACTTATTCAAACCGCTTTTACCCATCTCCCTCTTCTCTCAATTCTTCCCACATCTCCGTCATATTTCACATCCACTTACCCACCTTCCTCTTTCCACACACCCCCAACACGCCCACAACTCTCGGCCAGAGCGAGGGCGCAACCCTCTAGGTGGCCCGCCTCACCCCCTCAAGGTGGGGAATGAAAACGAGTAAAGTAAGTTCACCTGCATACACCCCAGCGTCAGTGGGTAGGGTCTGACACATCCCACTCTGATGAGTCTAGTGTCAGACCTAAGACGAAACGCTGGTTAATAGAGCAAACGCCTGAAAAACCTTACATATGATATATTTTTGACATTTTTGACATGCTCTATTGGTGAAAAATATCTAATTCCCTCCAAGGGAATTTAGAATTTTCCATTCGTCCTTTCTATCACAGATATTGGGAACTACGATTAGATTACCTCGTGATCAATTATACCATCTATCACTTCAATTTCTCTTTAGAACTCATCTGGTTTTATCAGCATCACGTCCACAATAATCTTTCCACAATTTGGTCCCATGATATTGTCGTTTAGCAGCCATGAATTGATTAACTTCTATTTTTAAGTCATGCTTTTTTTCATTCGCATTACCTGCCCAGTTAATATTTTATAAATTGAAACCAACTACTGCAAATGTTCTTTTCTGTGCCCTTTCCCACAAGGATGGTTACCTTCAAAAATAATTCTATGTCAGCGTCACCCCTGCCATTTCTGAAATTACCATACAAAAATATCAAGTGTTCTATTTTCTTCAAAAATGTCCAGAAACGTAGAATTCCTCATCCTTGAATATTTCATAGCTTACAAATTATTCTGTCACCGAATATCCACACCAACTTCCTTTCACTTCTATCCTTTCTCTGCAATTAATACTCCAATTCCTGGAGAAACTTTCATCATTCGTAAGGAATACCTCAGCCATGGGCCTAATGCAACTCCTCTTGAAATATCCGGTGAATGTAGAACCCCTATATATTAATTCCTTATACTTCTACAGTTTAACACTAACTTGAAATTCAGCTCCCCGTACCACTCCATTTGCCTAGAATATAACTCAGATTACCCCATCTAAATAAAGCGCCGTTACTTATGCGTACTCACGCAGTACAAGTGAAGGCCATCTCAGCGCAGATCTCTATCTGATAACCACCAATTATAATCTACATTTCACCCTGCCAGTTTCCCACATACCGAACCTATTGTCTCATTTAAACCCAGAATCTCCCTCCAGTTAGCGTACATTCCTTGTAATATCCCACTGATAACACACCCACAAACTTATCCCGCGTGTCATAACCTGATCCACATATTCCCAAATACACTATGTTAGTACCGATTGCTACTTGCCTTACGTTGATGGTACCAACGTGAAAAAGCCCCTCCTCACCCCCTCATTTCCTTCTACTCCTCAGAATATCTGACTTAACCTGATTCCCAGAAACACTCCACCGGTGTTCCTTCTCCACCACACACCTCCCCACGTCAATCAATCAATCAATCAATACTGATCTGCATTTAGGGCAGTCGCCCAGGTGGCAGATTCCCTATCTGTTGCTTTCCTAGCCTTTTCCGAAATGATTTCAAAGGAATTGGAAATTTATTGAACATCTCTCTTGGTAAGTTATTCCAATCCCTAACTCCCCTTCCTATAAATGAATATTTGTCCCAGTTTGTCCTCTTGAATTCCAACTTTATCTTCATATTGTGATCTTTCCTACTTTTATAGACGCCATTCAAACCTATTCGTCTACTAATGTCATTCCACGCCATCTCTCCGCTGACAGCTCGGAACATACCACTTAGTCGAGCAGCTCTTCTTCTTTCTCTCAATTCTTCCCAACCCAAACTTTGCAACATTTTTGTAACGCTACTCTTTTGTCGGAAATCACCCAGAACAAATCGAGCTGCTTTTCTTTGGATTTTTCCAGTTCTTGAATCAGGTAATCCTGGTGAGGGTCCCATACACTGGAACCATACTCTAGTTGGGGTCTTACCAGAGACTTATATGCACTCTCCTTTACATCCTTACTACAACCCCTAAACACCCTCATAACCATGTGCAGAGATCGGTACCCTTTATTTACAATCCCATTTATGTGATTACCCCAGTGAAGATCTTTCCTTATATTAACACCTAGATGCTTACAATGATCCCCAAAAGGAACTTTCAGCCCATCAACGCAGTAATTAAACCTGAGAGGACTTTTCCTATTTGTGAAACTCACAACCTGACTTTTAGCCCCGTTTATCAACATACCATTGCCTGCTGTCCATCTCACAATATTTTCGAGGTCACGTTGCAGTTGCTCACAATCTTGTAACTTATTTATCACTCTATAGAGAATAACATCATCCGCAAAAAGCCTTACCTCCGATTCCACTCCTTTACTCATATCATTTATATATATAAGAAAACATAAAGGTCCGATAACACTGCCCTGAGGAACTCCACTCTCAACTATTACAGGGTCAGACAAAGCTTCACCTACTCTAACTCTCTGAGATCTATTTTCTAGAAATATAGCAACCCATTCAGTCACTCTTTTGTCTAGTCCAATTGCACTCATTTTTGCCAGTAGTCTCCCATGATCCACCCTATCAAATGCTTTAGACATGTCAATCGCGATACAGTCCATTTGACCTCCAGAATCCAAGATATCTGCTATATCTTGCTGGAATCCTACAAGTTGAGCTTCAGTGGAATAACCTTTCCTAAAACCGAATTGCCTTCTATCGAACCAGTTATTAATTTCACAAACATGTCTAATATAATCAGAAAGAATGCCTTCCCAAAGCTTACATACAATGCATGTCAAACTTACTGGCCTGTAATTTTCAGCTTTATGTCTATCACCCTTTCCTTTATACACAGGGGCTACTATAGCAACTCTCCATTCATCTGGTATAGCTCCTTCGGCCAAACAATAATCAAATAAGTACTTCAGATATGGTACTATATCCCAACCCATTGTCTTTAGTATATCGCCAGAAATCTGATCAATTCCAGCCGCTTTTCTAGTTTTCAACTTTTGTATCTTATTGTAAATGTCATTGTTATCATACGTAAATTTTATTACATCTTTGGCCTTAGTCTCTTCCTCTATCTTGACATTATCCTTGTAACCAACAATCTTTACATACTGCTGACTGAATACTTCTGCCTTTTGAAGATCCTCACATACACACTCCCCTTGTTCATTAATTATTCCTGGAATGTCCTTCTTGGAACCTGTTTCTGCCTTAAAATACCTAAACATACCCTTCCATTTTTCACTAAAATTTGTATAACTGCCAATTATGCTTGCCATCATGTTATCCTTAGCTGCCTTCTTTGCTAGATTCAATTTTCAAGTAAGTTCCTTCAATTTCTCCTTACTTCCACAGCCATTTCTAACTCTATTTCTTTCCAGTCTGCACGTGCCTAACAATAGAGTCCCACTTACCAAGAGCCTCAAAGCTACCCGACTAATTTTATCCCCTCCCGTCCTCGTATCATTTATCTTCCATAACGGCTGTAGTACTGTTTCCTCTATTTCCCCTCTCATGACTTTTTCCCACCTCACTCTGCCTACGCTCTACTCTGCATTTCCCTTTCCTAATTTTCCCATTTCTCCTGGCTTTCCCCTCCTCTATAACACTTCCCTAATCCTCATATTCGCTCTGCTGTTGTAGCTTCAGTTACTCATACCGAATCTTCACCAATATCCCATATAAAATCTGCCCCTCGTGATCAATTGTGTACCATCTGTCACTTGAGTTTCTTTTTAGTCTCATACGGTTTTATCAGCATGACGTCTAGAACTGTCTTCCCTCTAGTTGGTCCCATCGTATTTTAAATTAGCAGTCAATAATTGATTAAGTTGTTTACTATTTGTAACATTAGCCCAGCAGTCTTTCACAATTTCTCCCTTTCCTTCCCTCACAGGATATACCTCAGCAAAAAATTATCCACGTCCATGCGTGCCAAGAATTGTAGGGCTAACTCACGGCGTTGTGGAATATCTGCGGTATTCAATTGGTGCACAGTATGAAACTTACAGGGATACCGGCGTCAAAATCTTGCGAAATGTTGGACAGGGGAGAGACAATTCACCTGACATAGTTCGGGGCATGTGCTGCACGATCAGATAGACCGCCATCCTCTTCCTGATTCCTTATTCACCAATTTCCTGGCTTTCTTTCATCATGCTCTTTCACCAGTTAACTGACATGCGACCACTTCTCAGTTGTTCCTGCCGGCGATATTCCCTCAATGCAGCGTTGCTATTGCTGCCAGTCTGGTTAAACAACTTCACTAGCAGTGCATAGTCTTCTTTCTCAGTAGCCATTGCGTTTCACCCTGTTCAACCTTCTTAATTAATTATCAACGAACATTCACTTCACAAAGGGAATCATCAACACGCGTCAGCAATCAATAACCCTGGAAGTAACAAATTGCTAACCTCAATCTCACCGGAAGTAGATATTGACGTCAGAGTTAAGAAAAATTGCTCGTTCGGACTGGTTATGCGCTATATTTTCACATAGTGGCAAACATTTGAAGCAATTATTGTTTAAAATAATTCACGAGCTCATTGCTTAATTAGCGTGTCAGTTTCAGACTCCTAGGATCACTAAAGCCAGCGCTTTAACACTATGAACACCATCATTTTAGTAATTACCACCCGGTATAACTGAATATTTGTAAAACTGCTTCCAATAATAGGTACTATACAATAGAAGAAAGGTGTGTTATTACTTTGTGTATAACTTTATGTCTACTTGTTTATCTACTTATTTTCATTTAATGTAGCAGTATAAGTATGTGTGGGTTTCACAACATTAGGGTTGTGACTCTCTGAAGCACAATCATTCAATAAGTAAAGAAAAATGGATAAATATATAAATACTTAAATAAATAAACCAATAATTAAGTAAATAAATTTGAGAATGCTATGAGTTTACCCTTAAGTTCTCGACCCGCATGAAAGTGGAAAACATTTGCATTTCTACTCTTTTGAACTGAACGCTCACCAGCACCAGTTGATTTATTGCACTAGTTGAATCCGGGCCACCTACAGCACTCTGCTGATGGTATACTTTTGTTCAGTGATGAGGGAAATATGAATTTATCCACTGTGTACGAACTTTCAACGCAAAATGTTATGGAAATGCGAAATTTATAGGAACGTTGGCCAACGGTATCACCATAAATGAAAATCAAACAAGAAACTTTCACTTCAGTCAGTCGAGGAAGGTTCCACTGAGCGAGGCCAACGCGCGAGATATTGTCGCCACATCGAGAGCAAAATACGCAGAACTTTTCCTCTTTCAATTATCACCACCACAATTCCGGAATTTTACGTGTTTTCATTCCTTGTAAAGTCTCTTCCAAAAACCAATCTTAATATTCCTCTTCTCAGAACTATGAAAACATCGAACCCTACTATAATATGATAAATACGACTTAAAAGTAAAATTCCCCGTTCTTTCTCTTCTTCTGTTATTAGGGGTGTGCTGAAGCACCGTAGCGTCCCTGGATCCACTGCTCCTGCTCCTCACAGCCCAGAGCATCATGAATTGCACACGCACCAGTACATATAAACTGCTACTCCTTTGTGCGTTCAGTGCGCAAGTCTCTGTGAATTAAGGAATGCCTTCAGAATCCTTTATTTGCAATAAGCTTCGGGACTTCGCCACTCGAGTCTAAGCGTCATTACGTTGGTCTCCATGCAGGCCATCAAGGCACTCTGACGAGAGGAAAGTAACCTCGGCACACCGGATAGAACAGCTAAACCTTTGGCCCCAGAAATTAACCTTTCATGCACTTCTGGTGCAGACTGAGTGAACATCAGGGTCATATGCCACTGCAGAAATGGACATTTCGTTCCTTAAATCTTCCGACTCTCTGCCTGGGATACGAAATTGCATCTTCCCGAGTGAACAGAACACGGCTTTGCCGCCTCGTCAAGATAACCCCATTGGACAAGGGATCTGCTTTAAATTGAGATTACAGTGTCTCTTGACACGTAATATTTCAACAAGACTTGTAGTTGACGGTTACAACCACCTCGACTAGGGCAAGCGACCCACCCCGCCTGCCCGCAGCAGCAAGGATCTCCTTGTAGACCATATTAGCAGCACGCACAGACAAATGTCCGTAGTTCTCCAAGGCCTTTATGATCACCTCACAGCCAACAGCTGAAACATCACCACCGCCATAAAACAAACACAAGAAATATGTATGAGCTTCATTCGCTTATCCGTGCACACGTTTCCCTGCAGTTGCATTCATTCGATAGTGAATTCGTGTTTTCTTACAAGCAGTTCAATGTTATGCATAATGTGTTGTTATTATGGGGCAGGTAACTTATTATATATTAAATTAGGCACAGTTCATTTAAAAACAAATTGTATTTTAATTGCGCGGTTTTGGTCGTCAGTCCATCGTCTGGTTTGACGCACCACTCCAAGCCCACATATCGCGTTGTCTCTTTTTCATTTATACGTATTTACTGGGTCCTCTATCTACTAAAATAAAACTGGCTTGGCCAACCCCTACACTCCTTAAAAATTAACTGAAAAAGTCCTTCAGACGTATCCTACCATTCTATCACTTTTTTCTGATGAAATGTCACCAAATCATTCTTCTCTTACCAATTCCAGTCAGTATTATTTCTTCATTCCTGCCTCTAAGGTCAGAACTAAAGTCATGAATGCTTCGCAAGTTTCTACATTTCTTCTGAAGCCAAATTTTCTTCCAACTTAGTTTCAGCTGGTTTCCACGTTCTTCTGTTAATAATAAGTGTTCAAATTCTGCCGTCTAAAATCGCAAAAGAGTCATAGATGTCACCAATACAGGCTTTGACAATATTTGTAGAACTTCACCTGCGATAGTGTGGCGAAGGCGGCGTTGGATTTTGCCAGGCAATTCGTTTGCTGTTTGTACAACAAGTTACAGAATTGGTAGCGGAACAAATGAGCTCCGAAATTAGGGTCGAGTAGCTATGAGCACGGAATCGAGGCATCGTGGGCTCGAATTCGAATGTCAGCAGCCCCCGAAGTTGGTTTTCCGAGTTTCCTATTTTCACACTGGCAAATACTGGGGCTCTAGCTTAGTTAAATCCACGGCCATTTCCTTCCCAATCCTAGCTCTTTCTCATCTCAGTGTCACCGAAAATCTTCAATGTGTTGGTGCGACGGTAAACTACTAGCAAAAATACAGAACTTTGAAATAAGTCTGGATCAGAATCCGCCTTTGTATCGTGATCAATATGCATAGCTAATACAATAACGTTTGTTATAACAATTTAGAAAAGCCGCAGTTAAATGGGCAAAGAAAATAAGAATTATATTTTATCAATCAGTAAACTGTTAATTTAAAATAGTGTTTGAATTTCATTAACAGCGTCCGAAAAACTCAATAAAGCATGTTTAAAACTAAAATATCCGAAAAATAAATTTGGACAACTCTTGGGTGCCTGTCAGTTAGCTGGTTCCTTCCTACAAATGTGATACAAAAACCATTCAAGTTTCATGAAGACGACGTAGACTCCTAACACATTAATTCAAATTACGTACCGTGTGCTATAAATTATAGTTTTATGTTCTTACTATTTGTGAGGTGAATACACAAGTTATTGTAATAAGGATATAATGATTAATCTCAAAATAATTATTTTTTCTAAGTGCTCCTCTCCTGCGTCCAGGGCGGGTCGCGAAGAAATCCAGACTAGCATAATATCAGGGTTAGTTGACTGTCAAAGTTTCTTTTTAACGTAAATTCCTGGAGAGATGCGGAATACTTCTTAACGGCAATATTAATGATGGACGTCTCTACCCTACAAATCATTATTTTCATCAAGAAATAATTCCTATTTACCTTAAGTCTAAAAGTATGAAGTGCTTAAACTAGATGATGAATATAAATACCAACATACCTTAATCAAAATCATTTAGTCAAATTCTAAGAAAAATTAAGGAAGGAAAATATAATTGAAAGAGAATTATCATCTCATTTTAAAATGCATGAATTCAGTTTCGTTGTAGTAACTAGGATCGTTAATTGTATAACCCTAGATAGAGTTTATGAGAACCATTGAATGTTACGATAAGAACAGATCGACGGAAATCGTACAGAAGTAAACGTCCAGCAAGCATACCTCCAGCCATGTCTGTAAGCCGAGATAACTCGCTCATTTAATAGGAAACTTAATGGAAATAGAGTGAGGGTAAATTCATAAGCTCAGAACCCCGTGGTGTTCGGATAATTGAGTCAAGAATGTATGAGTGAGATACGAAAGGAAACCAGCAAGTGAAACATCACACCAACAGCAGAGAAGAAGTCAAGCCTTGTATGTAACATTTGGGTCCAGGAACGTGATATGGCGGAGCCCATGGAACGGTTTTGAACAGTGCAAGTCTAATTATCAAGAAGGCGTATATGGAGTAATCGATTGTATACACTAAGAAGAAAAATTAATATTTAAATGTGTTCCTTTGCGTGATTCCTTAAATGAAGAGAGTAACATTGTCATAGAGAATGTGCCTCAAATGTCAAAAAACAGATGGAAGGGAGATTACAATCCGGTAAATTTGATAGGAATTATAAAATGCGAGCTGATATATTATTGTAATATTAAAAATAGATTATGTTTTATTTGACAATGGGATAAAATATGTTGAAGGAAGGTTGACTGAAAGGAGCTCTGGTACACCTTGAGAAAGAGACTGAGGAAATCATAAGAAATAGGGTGTTGTTATAACACATACAGAAGAGTTCGATAACATATTGTGTAGTATTAACACAGGAGAATAAGGCGAGTGTTGTAAACAAAACTGAAATACTTTGAGTATTGTACTAATCTTATTTGTACAAGTTTCAGATTGGAATGCCGACGGACACGATTTATCATTGTAACATGCATTTAGTTAGAGCGGAGGTGCGGGCCTAAATCAAGACTGGTGCCTTGATGGGTCCGGGTTCATGTGGAGTTACCTAAGATGATATGACGTGGAGATGAATGTCCGTGGCTCAAACAACCAGGAAGACGGGATGAAACACCAGATTCGTCAACAATAAGTACCCAAAATATTGTCTCTCCTTTATTCTATCTATTGAACACTTAACGTAGAATTAGAATTTATTATAGTATCAAGGTGACTTAAATAGTACACAACTTGAGTAACCTAATGTGAGTGTCACAAGTGTATCTGTCAGACAGTGGTAATCCAGTCATTGGTAAGAATAGTGATTCGAATGTCCAGGTGATGATAGGCATGAATTTGCGGAAACGTTTTATGGGATTTCTGGTATTGTCCGAATGTTTACGAAATACCACTTCGTAGATGATGTGATGTAAAATTCTGGTGAATGATTATGAGTAGTTAATGTGTGTCAGTGTCGAGAACTTCTATAGGATGATTTAGGCCGTGTAAAAACTTAGTTAAATGCGATTATGTTGTCAGTTATGATAGATGATAGGGTCGTCGAGAATTTTATGGTGATGTAATTGCGGTCATTGTACCTGTATGGTTTGTTGAAATAGGTACTACGGGTATGTAGTGAATTTTCGAAATTGTCAATGAACTTAGGTTGAGAAGGATTAAAATAAGATGTTCATCATGCAGTTTTGAAAGGATTCTCGGATGGCAAGCGATATGATATAGGGCCTACCTTCAGTATTTCAAAAAGTATCCCGGAGATTATAGTGTCGAGCGTGTGAGAAAATAATCGAATATTAATCCATGGCACGGCATGAATATAAAGGATGAATTTGAGAGGATCATCGATAAAATGACATAAATAAAAGAACGAGATGTGTTGTTAAAAAGGTTAATGTTCCCTGTTGCAGTGCAAGTTAGCATTCAGTGAGTAGTTGCTTGTAGTAATTTATTTCATAGACAGTAGCATTTATTTTAGAGAAAATCTTCGGAGAAGCAGATGCTGTGAGGTCATCCCAGTATTATCATATATGCTAATTATGTCAGTAGTTAGACGTTCATTTTAGGTACGGCGGAGCAGAAGGTTCCAGATGTGTGCTGTTATTACCATGACTGATTTTTATTTCATCGGAATTGTTCGGTCACTTTGGCTGGTTAGCAGATGATTACATTATGGTACGCAATGACATAATAACTGGATAGTTGGGACATTCACGTTGTACGTTAGATTGATAGAGAGCTAGACGATGGAATATGACAGTTAGAATATGGGAGGACTAACTTTGGGCCAATAAATGACACAAATGAATGAACAAATTGAATATTTCGTATCATTAACTTCGTGATTGGCGGATATTTTAAGGGACTGTTAAGCAATTCATTGTTTTCATGATCAAGCCTTCAACAAACGTCGTGTTGAATTTTAATTGTGAAATTTAAGAAATTAATGTCAGATTACTACAGTATTTATGATTTGTTTGACGAGAACCAACAAAGGTTAATTGACATAATATTTTATGATTTTCAGTCGTGATGTCTTTAAAGATATATTCGTTATCATTTTATTATCGTATGAATGATAAATTAAATTAGAACATCCTTCCAAAAATTACATTGCGATCTTTTCATTCCATTAATTTATTAATTAACATAGCCTTACGTAATTCGGTGGAACGCAATTCTTGCCTTATTTTTTTATGAACCTGTCATTGAGCAAGAAAAATATAACTAGTAATCGTCGAATGTCCATACCCATGAGTTAAATCTCTTGTAATCCGCTGATACCAGCCGAGGCTTAAAAGTAAACAAACATCATTTCGACCACACCCACTCACGAACGGTTAAAATTCAAATATAATAATTATGTACAATAAAAATATTTAAATGATAATTTTTGAAATGAATTCACATGTCACATTTAAATCATCAGTCACAAAAGATATGTTCGTAAATTATAATTAATGTCTCTCAAATAATTTACAAATCATCTTGGAAAGTATCGTATTTCGGCATCATATCTCACTCTTCTTCTCGTAATTACTTAGGATGAGCATTAGGTTTTCTTTGTTGTAGGATTGTTATTTCAATGGAATGCGTCAGGAAAAAGATAAGTATCAAGTTGGCCATAATATGTGCTAATATTTACATTAATACCTAATATCACTTGTCAACACAAATTCATTATACTTCAATTCAATTTAATCCTAAAAATGTGTCTGATGAGAAATATTTTCACATAGATACCTGAATTCCAGCACATTACCAAATGTCATTTACTTAAATATGTAAAGGATAGCATTTATGAAGAGTCTATGCATTATCTAACCTCCTGTAAATATTTATAATGAAATAATAATGCCCATGAATATGATTCGGTGTGTGCCATGTTCTTCTTCAATGAATATTCAAGATGACTGTAGAGATCTAGGATAAAATCAATCAACATAATACTCAACATTCCCTAACGTGATTCATTTCACATCTCCCCAACGTAGGATATGGATCACTTGTCAACAATTGATCATCAGGGGATCTTGAATAATAATGATCCTGGATTGCGTCAATACTTTTATATTTTTCTTCATAATTAATCATTTTTTCTTTACCAACGTATCAACACATATTCCAATTATATACGCTTCCTTATATTTATTGCATACTTCAATATTACATTCTTCTCATATATCATATCATACTCTTTCCTTTTCTTCCAAATAATTCTCAACTGTACCTCAACTTAACGCTTGGAATAATTTAACTCTCGATTATTCACTTGATCAAACCAATATCTTCTCAATTAATCACATTACTACTTCAAATTATTCTCATATCCATATGTTACCCTGGTTTGACTTCATATGGAACTGTTCAACTTTCACACTCCAAAATATTTACCATCACTCACATATAACCTCAAATATTCTACCGATACATATCTCACAATTCATATAGGATAACCTTTCAATATGCTTAAATATCATAGCAATGGCACTAATGTATAATTCACTTCACATTCCCTAACCGGGATTGGTTATGTCTTCCAGATGACTACCTATATTCATGTATCTTGATATAAATGTAACGTTAATCCGCAAGAATCTAACATATTTGACACACTTTGAAGACTACAACGATTAAGCATCTATTCACCAACTAATATGAATGATTGTATTAGAATTTGCAACATTTATTTATATTACATTACTAAGAAAAACTTACCTTTTTCCTTCGTTTCCTCTGGGATTGAATTAGTTTCTCCTTGACATCAGCGGCTCTAACTTGGCAAACACACACTGCCGTTGATCATCGGGATGCTTTGGAGATAATAAGCCTCCTTTACCATCTTCTCAGCTCAGCCTCCTTTGCCGTCATCTCAGCTCAGTCTCCTCCGGACATCTCACAATCGACTTCTTAGAAATGCATGGCAGGCAGATCTCGCGCAAATAATATACAAATATACATATATGAAGTTACTTGCGTTATAATGTTGAATCCATAGCCATCTAACATTTTAGTTTCAATGACAATTCTTTCGTATTGACTTTAATCTTAATAAGGTTTGCAGATTACCAATATGTCTACCCTTGTCTCAGGATTACAGTATATATTGTAGTTGTTATTTTATGATTTGATTTAGCTATTTCTTATTTTGCGGTTTTTATTACGGCTTTTGCAATTATGCGTTCTCTAATATATGTACATCTCGCAAATCTTTTTCTTCTAATGATTCTCTTGCAACTCTTGAGATTATATGAGTTTTAAGTCCCTTCAGATTTACACGTCCGGTACTTAAGCTTGTTCATTCATTATCCTTTTGCAATAGTACCGTGTCTTAACAATTCTGAATCCAGTTTCTTGTCTCAGCCACTGCCATATTGACCTTTTCTATTTCGATCTCGTTTAACTGTGATATTGGCAATTGCGTCCATTTTAGCTCCATTGAATTTTCATTTTAGGACAGTGAAATGGCACATTAGCCTGGTATTTACTGTAAACTACTTTATGCCATTAAAAAGACGTTTATTGAGTTTTACGTCTTACGAACTTTCTTGTCGAACTTCTCGTGCTGAAACATTCTTTCACACTTACGTGACGTTTAGGCAGCGTAAGACAAGAGAATATTCGGATCTTTCAGTCAATCATTCAGGACTGCCGCTCACGTGGCAGATTCCCTATCAGTTATTTAACTATCTTTCTATTAAACGTTTTCAAAGAACATGGAATCTTATGGAACATTTTCCTTGATAATTGTTTCCAGTTGGATACTCTTCGTCCTATAAATGAACATGGGCCACAATTTGTTTTCTTGAATTCCAATTTTATGTTCATTATGATCTTTCCGACCCCAGCTAGGCTTTCTCTTGTCACAGGTCATACTTGTCATACACTGAAACGTTCCTCTGTAAATGCCCTATACAACAGGGAAATCCACATGAACATCGGTTCTTGCGGTTAGACAGCACAAATACGGGCACACCCATACTGGGTGATATAGATTTGTGTACCACTCAATTGTTTGGTTCCCCCTCAGTCCCGTTCGTTGATGCGGGGATGAATTTATGTGGCATGTTTTTCATTCGGATGCACTTCCTGACGCCAACCGCAGTTGAGAAGCTAATGGAGACAAAATGAATGACGGTGAATGAATTCGGGCAAGGAGGTGGAAGGAATCGTTCGCGGCCTACGGACTATAACTGTTTGCCTGAAAGTGAAAACATATGAATATCTTAATTCGTAGAAATGAAGTTACTTAAAGGGCCCGTTTCTTTGAATCAACTAAGACAGATAAACGCATATATACGTGACGTATGACGTCGCTTACGTGAATAGTTTACAGGAAGAAACCATCATTTTCCAGTTATTACATTTTTATAATATGCTTTATCAATAGAAGAAGAGAAATATTCGTTAAATTTCCTCGTGACCTTTAGGATTTAGAATGTTCACGAGGGCGAAGGGTATCGAATTTGACCGGGTCACTGTCTGCAAAACGAACTTGCGCGAGCGTTACTTTCGATTAAACAAGATTTATCTGTACAAGACGCATGCAACTAATTTGTAAGTATCTGCTAGAAGAATGAGGTTGAGTTTCCATTTGCGGGCGAGTGATGTCACTGATAACGCATATCATTCCTACAACGAGAGCCCAGGAATCTGCATCGTTCTGCTTCAGTGTTCATTAATTTACACTGCCTATAAATTAAGGTGCTCTACACTTACTGCTGTTCATTTCCACTTAGAACATTAAGCATTGTTAGTTCTTTTGAGACTGGAGGACGCAGTGAGGGGAGCTTCATAATTAAATAGCAGTGGTCTTGTGCGCTTCTTCCTCTCGTACCGCACCTCAATTTGTTAGGCAGGCAATTCAGAAATTTTAGACAAGCATTGCAGCATTTCTCCACCACAAGTTCTTTTTTTCCCTGACTCGCTCTTTCTTGTAATTAAATAGCATTGCCCATTCAGAGCCCTTGATTACAAACAAAGCTATACAACAGTTTAGATTGTAACCTGCGAGGAAATTGTATAAAAGCCAGCTGGAATGGACATTGTACGGACACACAACCTCTGCCATTTAAGATAACTGACATATCACTGATAAGCAAGTAATTAATTTGCTTTATAAATTGCCAGGGAACAAATCAAAGAAGCTGAGTTATGAAGGGATAGGGAAATTGGTTTTTCTACTTGAATATTCATTTCCAGTATTGTAAAGGTGAAGGGTAAGATTCGTCGTCTTTCAAACTGTAAACTCTACACCGTTGCTTTTACAGAATAATCTTATATTTGAATACTAATATTAAATTCAGATAATAATCATGGGAGCTACGTGTTTCAAATTTCCTTTGACGTACACCTGTTACTGTTTTTGGAGAGCCCCTAATTTTCTTCAAGCATAGCCAATTGGAAAATTTCCTTCCACTCCAGAGCACTTCTCTGTTCCAGTAAACAACTTGACAGATTTGCGCTTAACGCAGTCCCTAAACTAATCTTACAGTCAACGTATCCACGACCATTTTTTTCTAGTAATTCAGAAGTATTGATCGTCCTTACTTCTTTCTATCGGTATCCGGTAATAGCTTCCAAAGTATCCCCTAAATATATTCACAGGTTAAGGAATGTATTGCAGTGTATTAAAACTGTCGCTATACAATGAGTGATGAAACGTTGATGAATGTATGTTACAGAATGTAGAGACATTGCAGAGAGAGTGAAAAATCATGCTATATAGAGAAGTGTTCTATCAGTACAGTCAATATAAGTTTTTCTGTGATTTACTCTATGGAGTGAGAAAGTACGCCTTTAGTGTTTCAAAACTTAGCAGTAGTTTGTATTACTACAATGTCTGTAAAGGCACATGGACGTGGAACGTGCCAATTTCAAGGACTATATTTGTTCAATCAAGTAGAACATAGCAAATGAACCGACCCATCTCCATTAGTTCCTTGTAAGAAATGGAAATAGCAACAAATCAGATTAAAAATTTAAACTTCACACCCAACCTTCACTCCAGTACCTACTACAGGATCATCCAAGTCTACCCATAAAGTATTTTATCCTACTAGAAAGGGCTCTCCGGAAGGAAATGATTTGTTTTCGTTAGTGCATTTTACATCGTTTTGGAAACACGTATATTTAAAAATTTTCTCGTTTACCTATAGACAATTGATGAAGTGTAAGTTGTTTGCTTGCTCTGGCCGGCATGACTCTTCAGAAAAGTGTACTTGAAGATTAAAAAATACATCTTAGAGGGGGTTCTAGTGGACCCACCACATTTCATTAGTCCCTTAAAATGCACCTCCATTGGTATCCTTACATCGTGGTGGTGAGGCCAGAGGAATTACATAATCCTGAATGGTATGCCGGTGGTAGCTTTGCCTTCCAAGCTGAACAGATCAAAAGTATTAGGGCTATGTGTGCTCTGAAACAAACAACCGTCAGCGTTTTTGTGCTGAGTCAGCACCCGAGGTCATTGACCTCTAATACAATGTGCTATTGTTTTTACAAACAAGACCACGTGCTCTTGTTTGAGAGGAGTTAGGCGCGGAAATTGGATAAGAGAACACCCTAACCTCACAGACATCACCTAGGAGGGGCCTAACCTCACTCCACCTGCTTTTTGTTTACCAACATGACCACGTGATCTTATTTGACAGGTGTCAACACGACCACGTGTTCTTGTTTGACGGGTGTTAAGCGCGGAATTTGAATAAGCGTGCAAGGCTAACCTCAGGGGCTGGGTTACGGATCCGAGGATATTGCTTTGTTGTTTCCGGGGGGCGGTGGATAGTGGAGAAGTGGTCTTCTCACCCTTACCAAAAATAGGGGATGGGTGAGTGAAAGATGTGCTCTCCCTCTCTCTCTCTCTCTCTCTCCATAGAGGTCCACCACCGTGGCGATGAGTCCTTTACCAAAAATATTGACCCCGCTAAGAAGCCAGGGCATGGTCACCTCTCTCGAGGCGACAAAGTGTTTCCGCCTTGCTCATCTCTATTTATTGCATCATTGAGTGGATAGGGGTGCGCTGTGGAGTGGGAGATCCACGAGCAGTGGAGAGGGTAGTGGGCGCGCATCAGCGTCTGCGGATATTTGCGCTCTCACGTGGGAGAATTTGCAAAGTCATCTCGAATTGCGATTGTCGTGTTAAATTGGAAAATATCGATTAAGGTGGGGTGCGCGCACAACCCAATGACGTACTAGCCGCTATCATAACAGATCTCTCTCATTTTTCTTCAGCCTACATGCAACTATCTAACCTGCTTTTTCCTATCTCCCCTTGGAGGAGCTTAACTAGTGAGGTGTGCTTTTCCGATATTTCGTTGATGTAACAAAGGACATTCCGCTAACCAAATACCAACCCTCCTGTTATTCCTAAGTCGCCGAACAAGTTGGCTGTGCCCTCGCAGCTGTGAACTTGCATCCGGGAGTTAGTGGGTTCGAACCCCACTGTCGGCAGCCATGAAAATGGTTTTCCGTGCTTTCCTATTTTCACACCAGGAAAATGCTGGGGCTGTAGTATCTGGAGTGTCCGACGATATGTTCGGCTTGCCAGCTGCAGGTCTTTTAATTTTTCGGCCGTAGGTGACCTGCACGTCGTGATGAGGATGAAATGATGATAAAGACCACACATACAACCAGCCTCCGTGTCAGCGAAATGGTTAAAATTCCCGATCGTGCCGGTATTCGAACGCGGAAGCCCCTGTGACCAAAGGTCAACACGCTAACTATTTAGCCATTGAGCCGGACAGTTGGAAATAATTAAAAAACAAAAGACGTATAGCTCTATGTATATACTTAATGGCTGGTAAACATTTGGTGGCAGCTGTACCGGAGTGTGTACGTATGTAATGGCATGTTTCAATGAGACCTGGAAAAATTACTCAGATTAAAGAAATGTTTAGAATAAACAAGAAATCTAAATCCAACGAACTATAGATTCCTAATTTATTGGAACTGGTAAGGCTTCGACTTGGCCAGAGAAAGGGTGTAACCCTCAAGATGTTCCAGATAAATAGCCGGGATGAGTGGTTCTGAGCTCAAGTCAGCGGACTTGAACCCGACCCAGTTCGGTAGTATTCGAAAGTAATAAAATACGCTGGTCTCGTGTCAGCAGGTTTACCGACACGAAGAAATACTACGGGCAAACTTCCGGCACCTCAGTGTCACTGAAAATGGTAAAAGTAGTTAATAGCTCGTATAATCGGTATTATTATGATATCCTTCTCCTTTGGCGGAATAGTCAACGTAGTTGCTTTCGGTTTAGAGGGCTCCGGGTTCGATTCATGACTGGGTTGGAGATTTAAATCTTAAATCGCTAATTACACCTGAGTGTTTTTAATGTTTCCAATATCCCTACAATTGACATGATGCTCACAACACTATCTTCTACAACAATAAAACACAGTTCCTATACAAAGCAAATACAGGCTAATATTGATAGACTATCGAAAAATTACGAGATGGATATCGCAATTCGAGATTAAGTAGTATAATTGGATGGTTCTGCGGCCTCCTCCCGCGGGAAATTTGAATTCTGGCGGGAAATTTGAATTTTGGCGGGAGATTTGAATTTGTAAACAAAGCCACGTGATTTTGACAGCTGTCATCGACAACAACGCATCGCTAACCTCACTGCTGCCATCTTGACGGGCCTAAACCTCAGTAGTGCCAACCTAACCTAACTAGCGCGAGGTAAACAAAGCCACGTGTTTTTTGACAGCCACGTGTTTTTTGACAGCCACGTGCTTTTTGACAGACAACAACGCATCGCTAACCTCAGTACTGCCATCTTGAAGGGCCTAGACCTCAGTAGTACCAACTTAACCTAACTAGCGTGTGGTAAACAAAGCCACGTGCTTTTTGACAGCCACGTGCTTTTTTGACAGCTGTCATCCGCCATCTTTAAACTACAGAGCACTGTGCTGCCCTCTTTATCGTAGTAGATGTAAATTCGTCACCTGTCATCGGCAGTGCTGCCATCTTGGCGGGCCTAAACCTTAGTGCTACCAACTTAACCTCACTAGCGTGAGATAAACAAATCCACGTGCAGCTGTCATCCGCCATCTTTAACCTATAGAGCACAGTGCTGCCCTCTTTAGCTACTTACCTTTGAAATACGGTACGTCACAGCTGTCATCCGCCATCTTGCATCCGAAAACTCAGTGCTGCACTCTTTAGCTAGGTACCTTTGAAATGTAGTGGTGGCAAATTCTTTATGCTCTAGTTTGGAAACAAAGCCACGTGCAGCTGTCATCCGCCATCTTTAATCCAGAGAGCACCGTGCTGCCCTCTTTAGCTACTTACCTTTGAAATGTGGTACGTCACAGCTATCATCCGCCATCTGCATCGCAAACCTCAGTGCTGCACTCTTTAATTTGAAATGTAGTGGCGGTAAATTCCACGTGCTCTTGTTTGGAAACAAAGCCACGTGCAGCTGTCATCCGCCATCTTTAATCTAGAGAGCACAGTGCTGCCCTCTTTAGCTACTTACCTTTGAAATGTGGTACGTCACAGCTGTCATCCGCCATCTTGCATCGCAAACCTCAGTGCTGCACTCTTTAGCTAGATACCTTTGAAATATAGTGGCGGCAAATTCCACGTGCTCTTGTTTGGAAACAAAGCCACGTGCAGCTGTCATCCGCCATCTTTAATCCAGAGAGCACCGTGCTGCCCTCTTCAGCTACTTACCTTTGAAATGTGGTACATCACAGCTGTACCCGCCATCTTGCATCGCAAACCTCAGTGCTGCACTCTTTAGCTAGATACCTTTGAAATGTAGTGGCGGCAATTTGAAAAATTATTTATGCTCATGTTTGGAAACAAATCTATGCCCTTTTTTTGTCAGCTATCATCCGCCATCTTAAATCCAGAGAGCGCCGTGCTGCCCTCTATGTGGTGGTGGTATATTCTACACCCCTTACAAACCCATGTGCTTTTCTGACAGCTGTCAACCGCCAGAGAGCACCGTGCTGCCCTCTTTGTGCCGGTGACAAATTCCACGTGCTTTCTGACAGCTGTCATCCGCCATCTTGCATCACAAACCTCAGTGCTGTACTCTTTAGCTAGATACCTTTGAAATGTGGTGGCGGCAAATTCCACGTGCTCTTGTTTAGTAAACAAAAGCCACGTGTTTTTTGACAGCTGTCGTCCGCCATCTTTAATCAATAGAGCACTGTGCTGCGGGTAATTTCGTCAGCTTTCATCCGCCATCTTTAATCCACAGAGCACCGTGCTGCTCTCTGTAGTAGCGGGTAATTTGAAAAGTTCTGTTAGCTGTCATCCGCCATCTTTAATCAAGAGAGCACCGTGCTGCCATCTTTAGCTAGATACCTTTGAACTGTGGTGGCGGCAAATTCCACGTGCTCTTGTTTAGTAAACAAACTCACGCGCTTTTTGTCAGCTGTCATCCGCCATCTTACATCGCAAACCTCAGTGCTACACTCTTTAGTTGAAAAATGGTGGCGGATAATTTAAAAAGAAAAATTCTACAGCAGCCATCTCTCGACGCTAATTGCACAAGATGGTGGCTATACATGACTCCTTAAAGGTGCTTATGCGAGATGATCGCTATACATAGTTTCTTATGAGACGCCCTTGGGATGCTTGCGCAAGATGGCGGTTAGACAAGGCTCCTCATGAGACACCCTAGGGATGCTTGCGCAAGATGGTGGTTGCTCTTATGAGGCGGCTTAAGGATCCTTGCACGAAGATGGCTAGAGACGCCCCCACCCCTAAGGATGCTTGCGCAAGATGGCGGTTATACATAGCTCCTTATGAGACAGCCAGTACTCGATACAACATGTGATCAGAACATTGATTGATGTGTTCAGAACACAAAATAAGTGATCAAGACTAGAATCGAACACTGTACTCGATGTCGTTAACTTCAACATGTGATTAAAACATTGTTTGGTGTGTTCAGAACACTACATAAGTAGAATCGAACGCTGTACAACATGTTAGGGGATACCTTTGTTCTAAGAAGATCAGATTGAAACATAACAAGACTAGAATTGAACACTGCACTCGATGTCGTTAACCTTAACATGTGAACAGAACATTGATTGAAGTGTTCAGATCACTAAACAAGTAGAACCGAACACTGTACAACATGTTAGGGGATACCTTTGTTCTAAGAAGATCAGATTGAAACGTAACAAGACTAGAATTGAACACTGCACTCGATACAACATGTGATCAGAACATTGATTGATGTGTTCAGATCACTAAACAAGTAGAACCGAACACTGTACAACATGTTAGGGGATACCTTTGTTCTAAGAAAATTAGATTGAAACATAACAAGACTAGAATCGAACACTGCACTCGATGTCGTTAACCTTAACATGCGATTCGATACAACATGTCAGGGGATACCTTTGTTCTAAGAAAATTAGATTGAAGCATAGCAAGACTAGAATCGAACACTGTAAGTACATTGTTTGATATGTTCAGAGCAAAAGTACAACTTCAATGATTTACCTAGTGTAAATCACACACTGTGCACATATCGCATAGCTATCTCGCCTATCACTTGCCTAGTATGAAAATCAAAAACACACTGTGCACATATCGCATAGCTAACTCGGCAACACTTCAAATGATTTGCTTAGTACGAAAATAAAAAAATCTATACCGCGTAGCTAACTCGTTCATCGCACTGCTAAGACGCTTAGTAATTGCAAATACACTGATATATGTCATACGAAAATCAAGAAAGCACACTGCGTAGCCAACTCGCTCGGGTCACTCGCTTAGTAATTGCAACACGACTAGAACACTGATACACACACGGATAAGAATGTTCCGAGATACTACATACTTACATGTTAAAAAAATAGGGGGATGAAAGATCATAAATTATATGTACACATGTTGTCTCCTCCAAGTTGTAAGACGAAATAGACGCAGTACTGCGAGTTTCCGCTATAGCTGGCGAACGGAAGTAGCATGATATCTCAGCAAAAAAAATAATATACGTGAGCTTGCATACACGCAAGTCAGACACAATGATGGATACCGCGATTCATATCCTGGCAACTTATGCCGTCAGGAAGGGCATCCGGCTAGATCATGTTATGACGATCGCGCAGGTCCCTCGCCTAGCATTTGCTATTTTTTTACGGCTTCCGACAGTAGGAGTTCGAACCTGCTATCTACCGAAGTAGCGGGAATGATTGAAGAGTGTTGAGGGTGATTCATTTGTCGGATGGAGGCGTTAGGCTGTGTGCAGGCTTCTTCGGTAGGAGTAGGCTATGTCGCGGCACTGGGACATCTAGTTATAAAACCCGCTATAACAAATTTATCGCGTATACTGCGATTTAAAATCCTAGTCAGGAAGGGTAGCCGGTCGTAAAACTATGGTGTATGATATAAGAGGCGGGGTGTGCAAAAAAGCCAGTATTAAGTAAGGGCTGTTGATAGGGGGCGTTAAACCTTGTGCAGACTCCTTCGAAAATGATTTTGAGTACAAGACGTTGATGATGATTCATCTGTCGGATGGAGGCAATAAGCCTTGTGCAGGCTTCTTCGGTAGGAGTAGGCCATGTGCCGGTACCGGGATATCTAGGTATAAAACCCGCTATAACAAATTTATCGCGTATACTGCGATTTAAAATCCCAGTCAGGAAGGGTAACCGGTCGTAAAACTATGGTGTATGATCTAAGAGGCGGGGTGTGCAAAAAGGTAGCACTAAGTAAGGGCTGTTGATGGGGACGTTAATCCTTATGCAGACTCCTTCGAAAATGATTGTGAGTACAAGAGTGTTGAGGGTGATTCATTTGTCGGATGGAGGCGTTAAGCTGTGTGCAGGCTTCTTCGGTAGGAGTAGGCTATGTGCCGGCACCGGGTTTTACCCTCTCCCTACGGTAGTATATTACATTCTTAAGTAGTTTCGAGGGCGTGCAAAAAAGCCAGCATTAATTAAGGGCTGTTGATGGAGGGGTGTTAAACGTTGTACAGGCTCCTTCAAATGGAGTAGCCTACATGCCGGTGCCGTGCAGGCTCTTTCGATAGGAGTGGGCTATATGCTGGCACTGTGTTTTAACCTCTCCGTACAGTCATATTTTATGTTAGGAGCTTACATGGTGAGTTACAAGTAGCTTATCACCACGCAGTGTCTTCGTTCAAGGTTACTACAGCCGGAAGATACGTGTACAATTTCAGCCAACACATGCATTCCGCGCGTCGCTCTGAATGACTGTGCCGATACAACTTCAAAGACTGTGGAACAAAAAAAAATGTAACCTATAGCCTACAGTTTGGTTAGTGTGCATGCCTCTCACCCGGTAGTCTCGGGTTCGATTCTCTTGGGATTACAAATATGTTTTACAGATTTTAAATCGCAAGAATTTGTTTTAAGACTAGTTGCCCTTCCTGACGCAAAACTGGCAGTATCTAGCCTCTTACATCTTACACTATTGTTTTCGACCGGTTGCCCTTCCTGACGTCAAAGAACTCGGATTAAGAAACTGTTTTACAACTTCTAACACGAGAATCGGGGATTTACAGCTAGATGCTCTTCTTATATTTTAAATCGCTGTATCACGAACTATTGTTTTACAGCCGGATGCCCTTCCTGACGCAAAACTAAGATTTTAAATCGCAAGAATTTGTTTTAAGACTAGTTGCCCTTCCTGACGCAAAACTGGCAGTATCTAGCCTCTTACATCATACACTATTGTTTTCGAACGGTTGCCTTTCCTGACGTCAAAGAACTCGGATTAAGAATCTGTTTTACAACTTCTAACACGAGAATCAGGGATTTACAGCTAGATGCTCTTCTTAGATTTTAAGTCACTGTATCACGAACTATTGTTTTACAGCTCGATGCCCTTCCTGACGCAAAACTAAGATTTTAAATCGCAAGAATTTGTTTTAAGACTACTTACCCTTCCTGACGCAAAACTGGCAGTATCTAGCCTCTTATATCATACACTTGTTTTCGACCGGTTGCCCTTCCTGACGTCAAAGAACTCGGATTAAGAATCCGTTTTACAACTTCTAACACGAGAATCGCGGATTTACGGCTAGATGCTCTTCTTAGATTTTAAATCACTGTATCACGAACTATTGTTTTACAGCCGGATGCCCTTCCTGACGCAAAACTAGGATTCTAAATCGCAAGAATTTGTTTTAAGACTAGTTGCCCCTTCCTGACGCAAAACTGGCAATATCTAGCCTCTTACATCATACACTATTGTTTTCGAACGGTTGCCCTTCCTGACGTCAAAGAACTCGGATTAAGAATCTGTTCTACAACTTTTAACACGAGAATCGGAGATTTACAGCTAGATGCTCTTCTTAGATTTTAAATCACTGTATCACGAACTATTGTTTTAAAGCTGGATGCCCTTCCTGTCGCAAAACTAAGATTTTAAATCGCAAGAATTTGTTTTAAGATTTTTAAAAACACAACTAAGTACACCACTCAAAGAAATTTTCAATTCTACTTCATTACCGCAGTCTACTTCAAGTTTTGCTTCTATGCAAACATCATATCGTAAAGAGAAGCATGAAGAAGGAACGCATGAAGGAGATACGGAAGAGAAGAAGCAGGATGTAGATCAAGAAGAGGAAGAGGAAGATAAAGAAGAAGGAGAAGAAGAACTTAATGATACATCACCATCTAAGTGTGTTGAGTTTTTAACTACAGATGTTATTGCTGAAACACCTACTACATCGACGCAAAATCTACCATCATTGTCTGAGGTTATGATTACACCAGAGTATCGCAATCAGTTTAGAACTTTTATTCAAGATACCTATGGATCTCTCTTTGCACCTTATATAGAAAACCTTTTTACAGGACAAACTGACACTACCTACGATATTCGCTACGAAGATGACTGTTTCCGGATAGGAAATACAAATGTTAAGATTAATAGCAACAAACTCATTGTAAAAGGTGTTACCTATAAACCTACGAAAGGACTCTTAGAACTTCTTTTCTCACGAATACCTGACAAGGATATAATTTTACAAGATGATCTTAAAAAATATAAAGCAATACTTTTTGCTACTGACGCAACACGACGTAATTACAAGAGAACAGAAGCTGTAAATGCGAATAAGATTTACAAGTATCGTGAGTTAATTTCTAAGCTGTTTCCGACTGCACGTAGTCTAGACGTTATCTACAAGCCTTTGTTGCCGTATGTGGATGTAAGATACTGGAATGACCCAAACTTACTCGTTGAACGATTACAACTTTTAAGAGCATCGCAAGAGGCTGGTCACACTGGTCACGGATCAGAAATTCTAGAAATAGGAAGAGAACTACGTTATGCCGGTATTATTTTGTAATGGCTCGTCAAGAGAAGATCTCACCTGTAAAGGTAAACATCGCACATGAGTTACATAAACCAGCACGTCGCACCTACTGTCGCAGACGCGTTATTACACGAGGAAAAGATGATCTCTGGCAAGCAGACTTAGTAGAAATGATTGCATATGCTTCTAGTAATAAGGGGTATAAGTATCTACTTACTGTTATCGATGTGTACTCGAAGTTTGCTTTTGCACAACCCGTGCGTTCTAAAACAGCAGCTTTAGTTAAAGAAGCATTTAAACATATTGTTGAAGAATCGAAACGCTGCCCAAGGCTTCTTCAAACTGATCAAGGTAAAGAGTTTTACAACAAGGATTTTTCTTCTTACCTCAAGTTACTTGGCATTCAACACTACTCTACGTTCAGCAATCTCAAGGCAAGTGTTGTAGAACGCTTTAATCGTACACTCAAAACAATGATGTGGCGAGCATTTACAGCGCAAGGTTCATATCGTTGGATTGATCTGCTACCTAGACTTTTATCTACCTACAACGATACACCTCATCGCACTATCGGAACAAAGCCACGTCTTGTTACAAAGAATACACCTCGTATAAATGCTATTCATCTTGTAATTAAAACAGCTGATCCACGTCGCCATCGCTTTAAAGAAGGTGATTTTGTTCGCATCAGCAAACACAAGTCTATCTTTGCAAAAGGATACACACCTAACTGGAGCACTGAATTTTTTCAAATCAGAAGTCTTAAGCTTACTAATCCAGTTACGTATTTACTTCGCGATCTCAGAGGACAGCCTATTGAAGAAGGATTCTACATCGAAGAACTGCAGAAAACAAAATATCCTGATCACTATTTAGTTGAACGTGTTATTCGACGTCGTGACAATAAACTGTATGTTAAATGGCTTGGTTTTAATAACAGCTTTAATTCATGGATTAATAAAGAGGATGTACTTTAAATCTTATGCGTGTTTTCTTTTAATCCTCTACGTTTCCTTTCTTCTAAGTCACTAGGACATGCTGTAGGATTAAACAACACCTGTAATATGTTTTGATAATTCATATTTATTTTAGAATATATATATATATATATATATATACATTTTTATCCTTTTTTTATTTTGCGGTCTTTGTCACTCAGTTTTCGTTTTATTACACCAACAACGACAAGTGCTGCTATATTCTTCTGAGCAGCTAAAGGACTAGGTAATAACACACACACACACAGCATAACTGTACGAAGCAGATTTTAACAGCTACACGACATACTCTATGAAGGCAGCATGTAACTACGTGTCAGGTGAACGTCTTCTAGGGGCGCAGGGGAGATGAAGCACGAAGAAAAGAAGATCAATCACTCTATTGATGAGTCCACGCCCAACATGCTTCCTCATCTTTTTCCCAGCACGTTTCTTCACCTTTTCCTTGTTTACTCTCTCCACAGCCATGATAAGTGTTTATAAGCGAAGACAACTCATTAGTTTTAGGTCCGTGATACAGTTTAATTAGTTGACATGTACGGCACTGTCTCACAGAAGGTCGTCTACCTAAACTCACGTGTTCATGATGTAAACTACACGTTTGAAGCTCTGACAAAACAGGATCTTGAGTCCACTCACGAGGCACCTTATCCCAAATCTTCTTTACAGCATTCGCAGCTACATTAACCAAAAATGCCTTTTGATAATGCATTTAACTCTTCTTCAGTAAAAGTGTTTAGTTTCTTTTTGCATGCATAAAACTTTACGATCGCCTTTTCAACTGCGTTACACTTAGTATCTGTTAGAAATGACATGATGTCTTTACTCTACAAATGTTTCTTTTACACTAAGGTTATTTCGACACTGCAGTTTACATATGTTGTTCACTTCCCGACATGCACTGCGACACAACCAATCAAAGAGCATGCATACATGCTGTAAAGACTGTTTACTTGTTTCTCTGCTATGCTCTTTCGGAAGAGTTTAAAATGATGGGCACCCTAATTCATGCATGTCGATAATTTCACATGATGATGGTAGAAAATCACGCAACCATTCTTTCTTTTCACAACCCTTTAAAAGAACAAGATCTGCTCTTGACAAATGCGCATTCATCATTAAAGGTAGAAACCGATAAGGTATTCCTTTTTCTTCCCACTTCAAACCTAAATTGTTTTCAATCCACTGAGTCTGCTTTTTATCTTCATCTGTTTGCAAACAGTAAGGGACCGGTGGACTAAATACTAAACTAACAAGTTTTGGAGCCCACAACACACTGCAATCTAACACAGCCACCTGTTTAAACACAAATTTGTTTCCGTTTACTTTAAAGCCTTGCACATCAACTATTAATGTTTTCGTCATGTTTGCACTCCACACTCTATCACTGTTTCTCGAAGACTAAAGCTTTTAGTCAACGAACGGGTTTAAACATGCACAATGACGTCATCACTGCAGCACGTGCTTACTCTAGCTTTCCCGATGCGTGATTAAACTTGTTCGAATTTACCGCCACCACATTTCAACTAAAGAGTGCAGCAGCGAGGTAAGCGATGTAAGATGGCGGTAGCTAAAGATGTCAGCACGGTGCTCTGTTGATTAAAGATGGCTGCTTGTCAAAAAGATTTTTTCAAGTTATCCGCCACCACATAGAGTGCAGCACTGAGGTTTGTGATGCAAGATGGCAGGTGACAGCCTGTCAAATAGATTTATTTGTCAAAGGTAGTAGCTAATGAGGGCAGCAATAAGGTTAGCAATGCAAGATGGTGGGTGACAGCTGTGACGTAAAATATTACTCGAAAGATAGCACCACGATGCTCTTTTCATTAAAGATGGCAGCATGATAAATAGAATTTTTCAAATTAACCGCCTCAAAGGTAAGTAGCTAAAGAGGGCAGCACTGTTCTCTCTGGATTAAAGATGGCTGCTTGTCGAAAAGAATTTTTCAAATTAACCGCCTCAAAGGTAAGTAGCTAAAGAGGGCAGCACTGTTCTCTCTGGATTAAAGATGGCTGCTTGTCGAAAAGAATTTTTCAAATGATCCGCCACCACAAAGAGGGCAGCACGGTGCTCTCTTGATTAAAGATGGTGGATGACAGCTGAAGAGCACATAGAATTTGTTTCCAAACAAGAGTACGTGAAATTTACCACCATCACATAGAGTGCAGCACTGTTCTCTGTAGATTAAAGATGACGTATGACAGCAGACGAAATTACCCGCATGATAGCAGCACGGTGCTCTGTTGATTAAAGATGGCAGATGACACCTGTCAAAAAAGCACATGGCTTTGTTTCCAAACAAGAGCACGTGGAATTTGCCGCCACCACATTTCAAATTAAAGAGGGCAGCACTATGCTCTGTTGATTAAAGATGGCGGATGGTAGCTGTCAAAAAAGCAGGTGAGTTTGTTTCCAAACAAGAGCACGTGAAATTTTTCAATTTTCCGCCACCACATTTCAAAGGTATCTAGCTAAAGATGGCAGCCCGGTGCTCTCTTGATTAAAGATGGCGGATGATAGCTAACAGAAATTTTCAAATTGTCCGCTACTACGTGCTTAATGTAGTAGCCATAAAGAGGGCAGCACGGTGTTCTCTGGATTAAAGATGGTGGATGACAGCTGTCGAAATTGCCCGCATGATAGCAGCAGGGTGCATGTTGATAAAAGATGGCGGATGACAGCTGTCAAAAAAGCACATGGCTTTGTTTCCAAACAAGAGCACGTGGAATTTGCCGCCACCACATTTCAAAGGTATCTAGCTAAAGATGGCAGCACTGTGCTCGGTTGATTAAAGATGGCGGATGACGGCTGTCAAAAAAGCGCGTGAGTTTGTTTCCAAACAAGAGCATGGAGAATTTGCTGCCACCACATAGAGGGCAGCACGGTGCTCTCTTGATTAAAGATGGCTGCTGTCATGTGGAATTGCCTGCCACCACATTTCAAAGGTATCTAGCTAAATAGGGCAGCACGGTGCACAAAGATGGCTGCTGTCAAAAAGCATTTTTCAAATTATCCGCCACCACATTTCAAACGTAAGTAGCTAAAGAGGGCCGCACTGTGCTCTATAGATTAAAGATGGCAGATGACAGCTGTCAAAAAACACGTGGCATTGTTTACCTCGCGCTAGTTAGGTTAAGTTGGTAGCACTAAGGTTTAGACCCGTCAAGATGGCAGCACTGCGGATGACAGGTGACGAATTTGCAGCTACTGCGATAAAGAGGGCAGCACAGTGCTCTGTAGTTTAAAGATGGCGGATGACAGCTGTCAAAAAGCACGTGGCTGTCAAAAAACACGTGGCTTTGTTTACCTCGCGCTAGTTAGGTTAAGTTGGTAGCACTAAGGTTTAGACCCGTCAAGATGGCAGCACTGCGGATGACAGGTGACGAATTTGCAGCTACTGCGATAAAGAGGGCAGCACAGTGCTCTGTAGTTTAAAGATGGCGGATGACAGCTGTCAAAAAAGCACGTGGGTGTCAAAAAGCACGTGGCTTTGTTTACCACGCGCTAGTTAGGTTAAGTTGGCACCACTGAGGTTTAGGCCCGTCAGGATGGCAGTACTGAGGTTAGCGATGCGTTGTTGTCTGTCAAAAAACACGTGGCTTTGTTTACCTCGCGCTAGTTAGGTTAAGTTGGCACTACTGAGGTTTAGGCCCGTCAAGATGGCAGTACTGAGGTTAGCGATGCGTTGTTGTCTGTCAAAAAGCACGTGGCTGACAAAAAACACGTGGCTTTGTTTACCTCACGCTAGTTAGGTTAAGTTGGCACTACTGAGGTTTAGGCTGTTTACAAATTCAAATCTCGCGCCAAAATTCAAATTTCCCGCCAAAATTCAAATTTCCCGCCAGAATTCAAATTTCCCGCGGGAGGAGGCCACCGAACCCGCTTATTATACTACTAGATTACTCTAAGTCTCTCCAACGAGAGAGCGCAAACATCCGCAGACGCAGATGCGCGCGCACTACCCTCTCCCCTGCTCGCGGATCTCCCACTCCACAGCGCACCCCCACCCGCTCAACGATGCAATAAATACAGATGAGCAAGGCGGAAACACTTCGTCTCCTCGAGAGGGGTGACCATGCCCTGGCTTCTTGGCCGGGGCAAATTTTGTGTTGAGGACTCATCGCCAAGGCGGTGGACCTCTAGGGAGAAGGAGAGAGAGAGACAGAGCACCACATCTTTCACTCACCCTTCCCCTATTTTTGGTAAGGGGGTTTGGGAGGAGAGGACCACCTCTCCAAACTCCCCCCACCCCCGAAAACAACAAAGTAAATTCCTCGGTTCCCGGACGGTAGGCTTGCACTCTTATTCAAATATGCACCTCATACCTGTCAAACAAGAGCACGTGATCGTTTCAGCACCTGTCAAACAAGAGCACGTGGTCATGTTGGTAGACAAAAAAGCACGTGGAGTGAGGTTAGGCCCCTCCAAGATGGCGTCTGTGAGGTTAGCCTTGCACTCTGATTTAAAATCCCCACCTCACAGCTGTCAAACATGAGCACGTGGACTTGATTGAAATACAAAAGCAAGTGAAGTGAGGTTAGGCCCCTCCAAGATGACGTCTTTGATGTTCCCGTGTCGTTCTCTTATTCAAATTCCGCGCCTAACACTTGCCAAACAGGAACACGTGGACTTGTTTGTTAACATTAGCACGTGTTACTAGGGGTCAATGCCCTTGCCATGGGTTAATGTTCTCGGGTACTGACTCAGCACAAAACATGCTGACGGTTGTTTGTTTTAGAACATACGTAGCCCTACTACTGTCAAAAGTGATAATCCAGACTAAACGGAATGACCTGGCCGCCTGGGCATCTAGAATTATGCACTGATGCTAATAATTGGTTCAAACAGCCCAAACGACGGCTGAATATGTAGTCAAGATCTGAAAACACCGTAAGGTATCAAATAGATTTGATTACATTCAGACAGAAATTCATAATCAGGGTGTTGGATTGTAAAACGTTCCCAGGAGAATATGTGGTCATGAAATCCCGTCTGAAGTTTAAGAAATTGAAGAATTGATTAACTGGATGAAGATGGGATCTAGACAAGTTTAAGGGATAGAGAGTGAGCTACTTTTTAAATGAAAATTTTGCACAAGGAATAATTGGAAAGGCTGAAGGAGGGGACAGACCTTAGAATGAGATCAATAATGCTCCTGAAGGGAAGTTAGAAAGGCAATACTAAGCAAGAATGTTTGGATAATTCACGAGTAGACCTGAGTGATGAAAGGCGAAAGTAAATAATTCAAAACATGAGGGCAGAAGAGAATACGGGCGATTCAATAATTAAGTAGATAGCAAGTGAAGGATGGATAAAGAAAATGACTGGAAGAGAAGCGAGAGGGTATTGAATGTGGAATTGTTGTAGTAAAAGGAGATGCGGCGTATAGAGAAGTAAGGAAAACATCTTAATAACGAAATTTAGGTGTATGACTATTAAGAACTCAGACGGAAAACAACTTGCAGGGAACGAATACAAGGCAGAATTATGGCAGGAACTTATTCAACAATTGTCTCGAGGGAAGGAAGTAGCTGATAAGTTTCTCGAACAGGAAGAGCCTGTTGATACGTACGAAATGGTAGATCCAATTTCGGGTTCAGAATTCAAGAGAGGTTTGAGAAACCTAAATAGGAACAAGGTGCCCGGAATTAATGTCGTACCTTCAGAATTAGTGTCTGCTTTAGGAGAAATCAAAATGGCGAGGTTATTCCATTTCGTTTGTAAGATATATGATAGTGGAGGAACGTCACCCGATTTTAGACAATGTTGATATACGTAATCTCGAGAAAGCAGATGAAGAAACGTGTATAAACTACCGCACCAAGTAAGTGGCTGCCCTTTTTATCTCATGTAGCTTGGGTTTGAACCCCAATGCTGGTAGCCCTGCGCTTCCCACCCAATCCTAGTCCTTTCCTATTGAACCCATGACCTTTGTGCCCTGAGAATATTATGTATTAAATTGTCAATTGGAATAAGAAGTTCGATTTCCCGTTATCACGGGAGTGACACGTGGCATGGGGGTGGCTACCTTCTTTCCCACGCTCTGAGAGGTGACGTCATTCGCACGTGTCGACCGCGGAAGAATCTAAGTCATTTCGGTGAATTATTTCAGAAGGACGCGCGTGTCTCGCTTACCCACGCTAAGTCGACAAAATATATTGAATATCAAATGAGGTCATTTTTCCAGCTAATTGAATATGTATAAATTTTAAATGTCCATGAACACTACCGCCGGCAATGTAGCAAGTATGTGGTTACCTTCAAAACTCTTGTAATTACAGTTCAGTTAAGTCAGAAAAGTTACGGAAATTTTCTTGGCGGCAAAGTAAAATGCCCAGAGAGAGGGGGTAATTTCTATAAATAAGAAGGGACGCCATGATGAAGCCCCTGCATTTTGTGTCACGAGGCTGAAGACGGAGGGTTGAACTGCTCAGTATTATAGAACGACAAAAGTAGACTAAGTCCAACCAACAGATTTTAGCCGATGTGCTGGGGTCTTGACTCCATGTGGAGACAGTTTTATTCTTGAGTGGAAATAATTGTAAAAAAAGGACGGTCAAGGTACCGAATAGATTTGTATTAATCGTGTGTGGTAAAGAAAGTAATTCGTGTGCGGGAAATAATTACAGTCCGTCGTGTGCGATCATCAAGGACGACAAGTAAAGGGCATTTTCTTTTTTATGCTTTATTTCCAGGAAACCGGTAGAATATGATGGGCTGTACAGCCAGAAATGTAAAAATGGCTAAATAAAAATGTCAGCGTCACAGGTGAGCCCTAAGATGAATGCTGGCGTGACTTAAGGTATGTGACTTACCATCGTACCACCTACTATATCTTCTTTCATGATGTCTAACTCGTAGTTTATTTTATGGAGCATATACGACGCAGTTGGTCGCTCCTATGTGGTTTTTGTAAATGTCAGAATACGACGAAAAAGGGTCATTTGTTTTATTTTCACTTGGATAAAATTTTGAAGTCTTGTGAGTGCCGTACGGGTATGATGTTGTAAAAAGTTATTAAATAGGGTTTCGAAGTGATATCACGTCCAGTGTGGATCTTCATTTCCGTGTGTTTATTGCCTATATTTTGTGATGTCAAATCAAGGAGTTCTTTCGATGTAAAATTTTCAGTTGGAATTTTGATGGAGTTGGTGCAAAAGGGATCCGTGGTTACCCATTTTCAATCGGGTGGAAGCGCTGTACGTAGTGTTGATTAACGCATGTCGATGAATTTTTCATGAGTGTAGTGTACTCTATGTCCGTTTAAACCGTGTTTGAGTGACGATAATATCAGGAAATTTTGTAAGTCATTTTCGTGAAAATCCAATTATTAAAAGACGATATTTTAGGTGAAGTTATTAATTATTAAAGCATTGTGCGTTATTAGGCGTCGTGGATTCTAGTAAGGATTTTTATTCCAGTTTTTTCTTTTGTCAGTGATAGTCGTGAGTTTGGGAAACAGACGTTAGTTTTGTCGTGTGAGTCGAGATGAGATTTGTAGGTCAGGTGTTGGAGACCTGTCAATGAAGCCGGGACTTGTGGAAACCCGAGGAAGATGTTATAATGTTGGGAATGGAAAGCAGGATACAAGAATTCGCCGGTATTAATTTCAGGTGTGTACAATTATTGTGGGACTTTTAAAAGTAAATCTATGCGCATATTTGGTTGGTCAGAATATATCGTATTTTGTAATTAGTCTTTTGCGAAGTTAAATGTTTCATTCTTCGAGGTCAGTCAGGCAAGATGAACAGATGTTTCATATCGAGACTGACAGACAGAGAAGGGTCGTTTGTATCGAGACCGGCAGCTGATCGAGGGGGGACAATTGTATAACGGAACGTGTAGTGGTTTGCGAGTAGGATGGAGATTGCATTCTTGGTAACGTAGATAAATAATTACTGAATCTAGTTGAAATTTCCATCCGGGAATAACATTTGAGTAGTTGGATACTGTGAATTGGTTTAATTGAGAACGTAATGTACATTTGAGACCGCGAACTTAGAGTATAATGAGGAAATTCAGCCAATTTCAGGGTTGTCCAAAATATAGAGCGGTGGTAATGATGAATAGTTTGTTTGTGAGGGGTGCGCAAACTTTATAAAATGTTATGACGAGATATGACATCGTAATTATACGGCGAGTTGCCTTTGGTTTGTACGTATTTTCCAAGTGTTAATAATGGCTAGGGTTAGGTCAGATTTAAAGTGTGCGGTCATGAAACAAGATATAAAACTGGACATGAATGATGTAATAGTTCTTTTTCAGCTTCAGGAATCAACAGATAAACATCAAACATGATTAAACTAATACGCCAAAATGGTGTAGGAACTTGTGAAGAAACCATTCGTCCGTGGAAATAAAATTTGTTGTTCTTTAAGATTTCATTAAATCATTCAAATTTATTTAATTATTAAATTCAGTAAAAACCGTGTTTTGAAATAACTTTAAAATCAAGCAAATAACTTGAAGATGCATTCTGGAAATCGTAGTTTATTTTCTGGGGTATATGTAAATGTTAACGTAACGATTAAGGGGACATATCCGAAGGTAATAGATTTTACTGCCACAAAGTATTGTGAGCATTGTTGTTGTTGCATTATTTTACTTTGGTGGAGGGAGCAGTAAATGTGCTTGGGATAGTAAAGTGGAAACTTTGGTCATCAACCGATGTAACTTAATTGTGTTTAGCCTTCAGCTTAGAAACTTCGATGGTCAGGGTTCATCAACCTCAGTGACTTAGATTAGGGCCATATGCCACTGTAGCATCATTTTCCTTGCGGACATCACCCACAATAACTTTAAAGTAACTTAGAAGTTCAGATGTCGGTCCATGACGTAGTCGCAGGTCACATCGATTCAATTAAGGGTCCATGCCGTATAACCACTGTGTGGCACACACCGATTGGACTGCCTTAATTATACCCAGAGCCCAGAGTTCGTGTTACGAGGGCTGGACCATAAAGAATCACTATGATGGTACATGTAGTCTCACATGGAAGCCGAATTTAAGGATTTCCACAGTTTCCTTTCTTAAATTAATGATTGAGACAATGGTTTCTTCTAAGGATGCCCATCAGGCAGTTACGTCAAAGGCTCACACCAGTGTTCTGACCCTCTATGTAAAAATAATTGTGGTGTCCAGTGGACACGATTGAGTTCAATGATACCGTTGATAAATCATAAATGCTTCAGGAATTACTTGAATAAATAGGAACATTTTTTAAACAAACCTTTCATTTGAGTAGATAGATTAGAATTACTGAACCCTACCTTTACCTCAGCAAGTGACGAAGTACCTGATACGACCCAAGAGACAGATCTCATGAACTTTTGCTTATAGGTAAGAATGGTAGGTATTCTTCAGTATGGACCAAAGGGTTCACTATACCATCATCGCTGGAAGAC
Source organism: Anabrus simplex (assembly GCF_040414725.1). Lineage (NCBI taxonomy): Eukaryota > Metazoa > Arthropoda > Insecta > Orthoptera > Tettigoniidae > Anabrus > Anabrus simplex. The sequence goes on along the minus strand of NC_090266.1, from coordinate 23,230,038 downwards.
CTACCTGTGCGAAGTAAAACAAATTGTAAACGGAACAAAAGTAACATGTATTATTTACTGAAGGATGGAAGGACAAGTTGAAGCTGAGTTGAGAGAAGATCTGTTTCTCTTCAAATGCAATGCGGAAACAAGTGAAGCAAACCTGACATTTTGTCTCATCATACAATGCCGAGAAAGAATTATACGACCACCTATATAGCTTTCGCAGATCTAGAAAAAGCATTTGATAATGTTGATAGGACTAAGCTACTTGAGATTCTGAAGGTCACCGGGATCAGATACCGATAGGAAAGGATTTTGTACTATTTGTACAACATTCAGCCTGAAGTGATAAGTATAGAGGACAATGAAATATAATCAGGAGTCAGGTACTAATATGGCAAGGCTACTGTTTTACCCCTTATTTTTCTGTTTAAATAGAACAGGAAGGAAAGAAATGTAAACAGTGGGACAGCGTTATTTCTGGTTACATTAGACGCGTTTGTGAAACTTAAGGCAGTTCGAGTTTCCGCAATGATATTTCACTGAGTCTCAAATTGTAGGATTGCAGAAATATATAGCAGACATTTCAGAATTTTTATTTTTATTTTTTAATATTCGCTTTATTTCTCACCGACCCAGACTGGTCTTGTTGTGACGATGGGGTTCGAAAATGCTAGGAGCGGGTAGGAATCAACCTTGGCCTTTATAAAGTTACAGTCGGGTGTGAAAATGGGAAACCACGTAAAACCATTTTCAGGACTGCCGACAATGGGGTTCGAACCAACTATGTCCCGGATACAAGATGAAAGCTACGTGACCCAAACCACGCAGCCACTTTTTCTTAGATTCAGACTGTATCACTTTTGATGGGTGCCTGCTGGCTATTGGACTAGACAACGTGTGGTAGAATTGGTGATTAAATTTGTGGACAATAGAACTCAAAGAATTAGAGTACATATCTTGTAATTCGAGCTGGACCCGCGTGCCTGCCTTTACCCGGATGTCACCGGTGTGATTACCGGCCAGGTGAGAGGTTTATACCTGTATCTGATGGCTGCTTGGAAGTCTACTCAGCCTACGTGATTAGAATTGAGGCGCTACCTGATGGCGACATAGTGGCCCCAGTCTAGAAAGCCTAAGATTCGTCGTGCTGACCACGCCACACCTCGTAATCTGCAGGCCTTCAGGCTGAGGAGCGGTCGTTTGATAGGCCAAGGTCCTCCAGGGCTGTAGTGCCATGGGGTTAGTTAATTACCGTGTAATTCCTAAGAGAGGGGTCACACAAGATAGTATTATTGAACATATTCATTTCCATACGCTTACAAATTATATAAGCCAAGCACTGGAATCATATATAAGTCTTTTACAGATGATGTTATACTGTACAGGGCGAGTGCACGGGGACCTAGACAATATTGTGGCCAAGTTGTGAGTTTCACCAAGAGGAAATGTCCTGTGTTGATGCCTCATGGGGAACGCTGTACGTGCCTGGGTGTGATCATCATCGGGGTACCAATTTTAACGAGGCTGTTAAGATAGGTTACTGATATCTTCACATGGTTACGAGGGTATTTAGGGATTGTAATTAGGATGTAACTGATCTCTAGTAAGATCCCAATTGGAGTTTGATTACAGTGTATGGGGCTCACACCGGGACTACGTAATACGAAAACTGCAGAAGACCCTACGAAAGCAGAGCGATTTGTTCTGCGTGATTTCCGACAAAAGAGTACTGTTACGTTGATAACTTTGGGCTGGGAAGACATGGGAGTAAGGAGTCGAGGTGCTCGACTCAGTGGTATATTCCTAGCTGTCAGTGGAATGACATCAATCGATGAATCAGCTTGAGCGGATCTTTTAAAGGAAGAAAAGATCAAAATATGAAAATAACGTTGGAATTCAAGAGGACGAATTGGGGCGAATATTCATTTATAGGACAAGGATTAAAGGATTGCATTATTTAATCAAGGAGATATTCGATAAATTTCCAAGTTTTTGAAAACATTTAAGGAAGGTCCAGGTATACAACTGAAAGGTAATCCGTCACCTTTCCAACAGTCTGAATGCAGATCGTTGATTGATTGATTGATTGATTGATTGATTGATTGATTGATTGATTGATTGATTGATTGATTGATTCATTGATTGATTGATTGATTGATTGATTGATTGATTGATTGATTGATTGATTGATTGATTGATTGATTGATTGATTGATTGATTGATTGATTGATTGATTGATTGATTGATTGATTGATTGATTGATTGATTGATTGATAAGAGAACGGAAATGTATCAAATAAAGGATTTATTAATAATTCTAAAATTATTAACTAATATTATTAATAATGTAATTAAACATGAATTAATTACACTGACTGACAGAGCAAATGCAACACCAAGAAGGAGTGGTCAGAACTTTATGCCAATTGCAGGGTAGACTGACGTCACTGAGGTATGCTCATGATGTGAAATGCGCCGCTGTGCTGTGCACGTAGCGAACGATAAATGGGACACGGCGTTGGCGAATGGCCCACTTCGTACCGTGATTTCTCAGCCGACAGTCATTGTAGAACGTGTTGTCGTGTGAGACAGGACACGTGTATAGCTAAGAATGCCAGGCCGCCGTCAACGGAGGCATTTCCAGCAGACAGACGACTTTACGAGGGGTATGGTGATCGGGCTGAGAAGGGCAGGTTGGTCGCTTCGTCAAATCGCAGCCGATACCCATAGGGATGTGTCCACGGTGCAGCGCCTGTGGCGAAGATGGTTGGCCCAGGGACATGTGCCACGTGCGAGGGGTCCAGGCGCAGCCCGAGTGACGGCAGCACGCGAGGATCGGCGCATCCGCCGCCAAGCGGTGGCAGCCCCGCACGCCACGTCAACCGCCATTCTTCAGCATGTGCAAGACACCCTGGCTGTTCCAATATCGACCAGAACAATTTCCCGTCGATTGGTTGAAGGAGGCCTGCATTCCCGGCGTCCGCTCAGAAGACTACCATTGACTCCACAGCATAGACGTGCACTCCTGGCATGGTGCCGGGCTAGAGCGACTTGGATGAGGGAATGGCGGAACGTCGTGTTCTCCGATGAGTCACGCTTCTGTTCTGTCAGTGATAGTCACCGCAGACGAGTGTGGCGTCGGCGTGGAGAAAGGTCAAATCCGGCAGTAACTGTGGAGCGCCCTACCGCTAGACAACGCGGCATCATGGTTTGGGGCGCTATTGCGTATGATTCCACGTCACCTCTAGTGCGTATTCAAGGCACGTTAAATGCCCACCGCTACGTGCAGCATGTGCTGCGGCCGGTGGCACTCCCGTACCTTCAGGGGCTGCCCAATGCTCTGTTTCAGCAGGATAATGCCCGCCCACGCACTGCTCGCATCTCCCAACAGGCTCTACGAGGTGTACAGATGCTTCCGTGGCCAGCGTACTCTCCGGATCTCTCACCAATCGAACACGTGTGGGATCTCATTGGACGCCGTTTGTAAACTCTGCCCCAACCTCGTACGGACAACCAACTGTGGCAAATGGTTGACAGAGAATGGAGAACCATCCCTCAGGACACCATCCGCACTCTTATTGACTCTGTACCTCGACGTGTTTCTGCGTGCATCGCCGCTCGCGGTGGTCCTGCATCCTACTGAGTCAATGCCGTGCGCATTGTGTAACCTGCATATAGGTTTGAAATAAACATCAATTATTCATCCGTGCCGTCTCTGTTTTTTCCCCAACTTTCATCCCTTTCGAACCACTCCTTCTTGGTGTTGCATTTGCTCTGTCAGTCAGTGTATTAATAATATTGAATGTCGTTAACTTAGTGCCGCCGACCACATTGTGGCAGTGTTCCACCTGGGATTTTTCTCAACATACTCTTTTCTTTCTTTAACGAGGTAAGAGATACTGTAAAACTTCGATGTTGAGGACCATATGCAGCCAAGTGCTGTAGTTCTCTACTGTTATGTAATTATGATTCAAGCTAATGAAGTTTATGCAAGACTCTCATATTTCTTTATAACTTAGACACATTAAGTTGATTACGGCGAACAATAGACGGGGAGTAACCTGACTCTTTCTCTGAGATAAGAACCCTTCTGTAGTTGAAAGGAAGCAAAACATGCTAGTCCTTGGTTTGTTACGTTCCCTCCTCAGTATTGATTAGTGGTGAAGCTGGCGCGGGTGATCCAAAATCACCAGTTGGTTACATTGTTCTAAATTTCAGAGTAACCTCTTCTTCTGTCATCTTATGCCATCGGGGGACGAGGGGTACCTTTCTATCCACTACCGTGGAATAAATAGCTCGGAAATATTATTCTGTGGCAACAATGTGTCGATCATGCATACCACACATAACTGTTAATGTTTAGGGCTATATAACACAATAGAATAGAAGATAATAAAATGTATTCAGTCCTAATATATGTTACTTAGCACGTTCAATATCGACAGGCACTCTCCCTATAACTATTCCCAAGTGGCGCTTTGAAATATGTGGCGATGAACGCGTGAAGATAGACTATAGTACAGTCTGGTGTTGCTGCTCACCATATCTGGTGCACTTGCGAGTATACTGGTGGACGACGATAAACCAACATGGAAGGAGAGAAGCATGGGCAACGAAGGACACTGTGGTTTCTCTGGAGTGACTGCTTCACGTGTCAACAAGAGGTTAGTAGCCATGTGCAGGGAAACAGCACCAAGCCTCAGACATGGCAGGGATTGTACTAAAAACGCAAAAGCACTGAGCGTCCAGCAACTGGACGCAAACCAAGAAATGCCCACCGAGTCGATGACTTGATAATGGGGCAGAAGTAAATCATATTTGATGATCTATAGAATACAATAGGTCCATCATGGGGAAGGATGTAAAGGAGAGTGCATATAAGTCTCTGGTAAGACCCCAACTAGAGTATGGTTCCAGTGTATGGGACCCTCACCAGGATTACCTGATTCAAGAACTGGACAAAATCCAAAGAAAAGCAGCTCGATTTGTTCTGGGTGATTTCCGACAAAAGAGTAGCGTTACAAAAATGTTGCAATGTTTGGGTTGGGAAGAATTGAGAGAAAGAAGAAGAGCTGCTAGACTAAGTGGTATGTTCCGAGCTGTCAGCGGAGAGATGGCGTGGAATGACATTAGTAGACGAATAGGTTTGAATGGCGTCTATCAAAGTAGGAAAGATCACAATATGAAGATAAAGTTGGAATTCAAGAGGACAAACTGGGGCAAATATTCATTTATAGGAAGGGGAGTTAGGGATTGGAATAACTTACCAAGGGAGATGTTCAATAAATTACCAATTTCTTTGAAATCATTTCGGATAAGGCTAGGAAAGCAACAGATAGGGAATCTGCCACCTGGGCGACTGCCCTAAATGCAGATCAGTATTGATTGATTGATTGATCATCATCATCCGTGAGGATTTGAAAATGTGGAAAGGTGTGTGTATTATGGGTCCCAATTCTATCACCCTCAGAAAGAGAAGCGTGTGGAGATTCCACGAGATCCCAGAAAAGAAACTCCATATTCGGCAGATCTGGATCCCGGTGACTATGCCCTATTCGTCACAATGAAAAAGGTTATGCGGAGTAAAAAGTTCACCACCAATGACGAACTTCTTGCAGTTGTCCACCAGTGGCGCCAGGATACCCCCAAAGAAGTGTTTCCTACGCAAATACGGTAGCTGCCAGGACGTTGGCAAAAGTGCATAGACGTCGGCAGGGAATACCTGTAATACAATTTGTACTCGTTTCTTTTTCAGTAAATGGTTCCTGTGAACACGAACATATTTTAGAGCCAATCATTTATGAACTCCCCAAGTACGTACAATATGCATTGTCAGCTAAAATAAATCAATACATTCACATAAACTTACTAAGAATAACAGGCAATTTCACTTCATAACAAACTCATTAAATTCGGTTAATTACTATATAACTAGGGATACTTGATCAAACATTTCTATTACCGGGCGAGTTGGACGTGCATTTAGGAGCGCGCAGCTCTGAGCTTGCATCCGGGAGATAGTGGGTTCGAGCCCACTGTCGGCAGCTCTGAGGATGATTTTCCGTGGTTTCCCATTTTCACACAAGGCAAATGCTTGGGCTGTTCCTTAATTAAAGCCACGGCCGATTCCTACCCACTTCTAGGCCTTTCGTATCCGATCGTTGCCAAAAGACCTATCTGTGCCGGTGCGACGTAAAGCAAGTTGCAAAAAAAAAAAATTTTTATTGAACAAACAAATTACTTGAATCTGTATTTTGTAGCCTATAAGGAGGTACATCGGTCTGATTGCGTGAGCTGTTAGTACATTTTTGAACAATGCCTCTGTGTTTGATTTTATATGTTTCTTCAAATCAAGCTTGTAGTTCTACGGGACTGTCAGGTCCTTCATTAATACATGCCGAGAGTAGTGGGCAGCAGATCGGGGAGAGAATAGTGGGCAGCAGATCGGGGAGAGAGTAGTGGGCAGCAGATCGGGGAGAGAGTAGTGGGCAGCAGATCGGGGAGAGAGTAGTGGGCAACAGATCGGGGAGAGAGTAGTGGGCAGCAGATCGGGGAGAGAGTAGTGGGCAGCAGATCGGGGAGAGAGTAGTGGGCAGCAGATCGGGGAGAGAATAGTGGGCAGCAGATCGGGGAGAGAGTAGTGGGCAGCAGATCGGGGAGAGAGTAGTGGGCAGCAGATCGGGGAGAGAGTAGTGGGCAGCAGATCGGCGAGAGGGTAATCATTTATTGCAATAGAAATACAATAAAATTATATTATACAATAATTCATTCATTCAATTCAGTTTATATTGCTAAAATATGTAAAAACCTTTTATAAAAAAGCCAAATTTCATAAATCGGGCAACAGGTTCTCAGAACAAAGTCCGTATTGAGCAATACTGCAAAATTTGCTAATCTCAGACAAAAAGAGGGTGCCTCAAATTACACTCTTACAGGAAAGTGCATGAGGATAGAACACTCCCTGAACATATATAGTGAGATCTGAAGGAGAACTCTTGGAGAGGACAATATGAACAAATTGGAAAAGATTCAGGCAGTGGAATTTAAAAGATACACAGACACGTGGAGATTAAATCATTCGTTGGACTGATTAGCGTTGTTATTAATATTACTTCATTTCTTTAACTTACTGTACAGGAAACAACATAAAAGTAACTGGTCCAACATAAACTACGTTGCTACACTATGGTCCAAATAACGTCAATATTGAAAGCGCGTTCTCTTTGCCAATATTGCTCGCCATTATTGTCCATAAATATCTTCGTTTTCCCACTGATTTGAAGATTCATATTCATAGTTAGGGCGTCCTTCAAAATTTAGATTAGACGACCGCATGAAAATAAACTAAAGCTCCGTACAGGAGACAGCGGAATGCATTTTCTGAAGATTTCCTTTCCCATTCTCATTGATTTACCGTCCAAGGCGAGTAAAGGCACTCACCTTCTTAAGTTGTAATTTTCCTATCCAGGCCATTTGACACCGAATTGTCACTCTGAGTACTAGTATATCTCGGATTATTCCACTCCTTGAACAAATAAACGCTGAAATTGCAAACAAATTCATATTCCCTCTCATCCCAGAAAGTTCTACGTACAGATGCCATTACATTTCTTAATGGGTCGACAAGTTTAACGTACTAAGCGGGGCAACATTGAACCTGGAATATGAATAGTTACTTGCAATTAAGCACATGTATACGGACAAGAAGACCCAGAAAATACTGTGTCTTTTAAATGGAAATCAATTAGTTGATATTATTACTGATACACCTAACTCCAAAGCCGAAATCACACTGATTTTATTTCACCTATAAAGAGTAATGTATCTCTTGGAAAGCATGAGAGATGACGATGCCAGATAATATCCTCTGGATGCCTGCTTCACATTCTCCTATAGTATTTTGCAATATTGAATCATATTATGAGGAAAATGTTGAAATTCTGAAGATGTGCCTCTTCAGAGAAATCATTACGTGTTTAAACAAAATAAATTATGACGTCTCATTGCAGGCCTCTTTCTTTCGTGAATCAATCAATCAATCAATCAATCAATCAATCAATCAATCAATCAATCAATCAATCAATCAATCAATCAATCAATCAATCAATCCATTGATGCATTTTTCCTTATCAATAATTGATTATATGACATTAGTTAGACCTCTCCCTCAGTTTGAATTGCCTCCGCAACCTCCAACTGGTGTGCTATATACCAAAATCACTCTGAATTAAACTATATCAGAGAAGTTCAATGTATCCTGACTAGATGTCTGTAGTGGTGATTTTCTAGTGCTTATTCGCCTTACGATTTTTTGTTATTTTGGAGTTGTCACCATTGTCTTAAACTTCGATTTACCAATGAAAATTCTGCGTGACAACGTAAACATCCACCGATCAGACAGTGGGATCACGTCATGTTCTAGAACTGTCAGACAGCCTCCCTGTTTATTCTGCGAGTTTGGCACCTAACATGTCAGTGCTACACTAAAGAAGAAGGTCTCCTGCTGAGGCTGAGTAAAAGCAGAACTCTAATATAACCATGTGAAATTAGTTTACATATTGTAAAGGGAAGATTCCAGTGTTCCCGTTCAGGTCGATCTGCTTTCACTTTACTTTAAGTTAGGCTTTTCTTCTGAATTAAATTTAATATGCAGGTTTCCCACGTGGTCTGCCGGTTTGGTGTCAATAAAACCTCATGGTCATTTTGTAGAATGTCAGGGTGCACGAGAGTAAAAACCCTTGAGTTTATTCATTATCCATTTTCATATTTTGTTCTAGGCCTTTTTGTATTTAACCTAGTATGGATTTCAACACCTGTAAATTTTCTGGTTCTTTCGATCTATCTTTCGAATGTGTCTTCCCTACTACATGAAGCTACGTATTGTTAAAGCTGTTTAAATGTATTCTGCTGAAGCTAATTAGTGGTCTTTAGATGAAAGAATGTTGAAGTAATTTCCGGGCCCATAAAGGGCAATCGTAAAGTTTAATATATATTGAAACAGGAACGCCCGTACTTCAGTTTATCGGAGAGCATGAGAAACGACAAAGCGTGTACGGCCCATGCTAAGAGAGTGAGAGAGAAGGGTAGTGAATTTTTTTTTTAATGATTAAGTGTATCCTTCAGTTTATTCAATAGATATGCAAATAATTATGTCACCTTTTACAGCTGAATCGTGGGGTTGTCCTTGAAGGCGTAGAGGGGACGTCGTCCTGCGGCGGCTGCGTCGTCTTGCGGTCGGCGTCGGCGTTGTCTTCCGTCGTTGGTGTTTTCTCTGTATTAGTGTTGATGGCGACTCGAACCTGAGGCAGGAACGTGGAAATGTAGAGCTTCCACATCGGACGTCATGGGACTCTGGTGTGACACCTCTCTAAGGCGAAGCACACCGAAATAGTTCCCACAGTCAATGATGTTGAACGCACTTTAGCAGCAAGGATAAAGTCAGAGTCACAGTTCCATGAGAATAAGATGGAAGGAATTATCGTATTTGGAATAATAAACAAACGAAAACAATCTAGGACCTTCCGAGGTGCAGTGATTAAGCACTTCACAAAGAAAATTAAATTCACCGGGTACAGTCTCTGCACTGTACACCATGAGCAAAATATTCACACACTTGTTGAAATAAACGACAGTACAAGTTCTGTTACGTCGTAATTTTCAGAAGATTATCACTGGCACTTAAGATCATACGTGATTCTGAACTGGTTATGATGGGAATTGGCATGGTCCCTCGGAAAGAAATTACGATACCGTATTCCACAAGTTAATACTGTCTTTAAGAGGGAATGTTGGCACAGTTTATTACGAACACAGTTCAACGGATAGACACAGTCTTTAAATGAAATGAAAGTCGGCACAGTTTTATTACGAACACAGTTCCGATAAATGGATAAACACAGTCTTTAAATGAAATGAAGGTCGGCACAGTTTTATTACGAACACAGTTCGATGGATAGACACAGTCTTTAAATGAAATGCAGGCTGGCACAGTTTTATTACGAACACAGTTCAATGGATAGACACAGTCTTTAAATGAAATGAAGGTCGGCACAGTTTCATTACGAACACAGTTCCGAAAAATGGATAAACACAGTCCTCAAAAAAGAAATGAAGGCTGGCACAGTTTATGCTAGAAACACAGTCTTTAAATGAAATCAAGGTTGGCACAGTTTATGCTAGAAACACAGTCTTTAAATGAAATCAAGGTTGGCACAGTTTATGCTAGAAACATTCATAGTCCACAAACGAAATATAATCGCCCAGTCGTACAGACTGATAAAAACGAAATTACGTTTTTGTTCATGCACAAAGTTCAAGCCCACGGAGAAAGCTTCCAACACTAACGTTTCTGAACTCAAGTATACAGCCGGACCGAGTGACGAATTATATCGCGACGTGCATACTTGCACACACACACACTGAACTCACGGCTTACTGCCGACTCCCCTCACTCTCTCTGCCTACGGCACACTTCAGCTGTACACTGCCCACACTGCACACTCTCTGATTTACCCCAGGCTGGCGATTCGCTTATATTGCCGAAGGTCGGTGGGCGTGGCTACACATGTGGGCCCCAAGAAAATTTTATATCTTGGCCATCTTTACACCGATTGATATGAAATTTCGGCTAGCAGCTTTCATTATTCCTGCCTGCAATGTGACGTTATTGAAATATTGATATCACATTTCGTTCATGCTGCAGTGCTATGGAACACGAAAGAATCTTCTGCGTGACGTCGCTTGACATTGGCCGGTATTCTAGAACAGCGCGAGCTTGCTTGCAGTTCCCATAATGCCTGTGCGCTCGGCGCAAGTTTAAATGCTTACGGCCGGGTGTTGGCGAGTTCCTCTTAATAAATGAATGAAACGTGAATGCTCGTAGGGCATTCCAGTTTCAATATATATATAATGTTTTTAGGTTTCAAGACCCTTTGATGTAAAAATAACCTTAATAGTGTGTGTTCATTCCCCTCTTATTAACATTGATCTGGAAGTTACAGATTCTTCTTTGAGATGTATAAAATTCTATTTTACCTCTGCTATGGGACCTTAATCCAACAGTTGTATCAAGGTAAAGAACTGGCTGATAGTGTTCTGGAACCAGAAGAGGCTGTTGTTGCTGATTATATATGGGAGATCCAATTTTGACGTCAGAATTGGACATAGTTTCGAGAGACATAAGTAGGAATAAGGCACCGAGGATTGATGATATACAATCAGTATTACTATTTGCTTAGGACAAACCATCATGGAGAGGTTTTTTCCGTTTAATTTGTAAAGTGTACGATACAGGAGAAGTGCCCTCCCATTTTCAGCAGAATGTTTCAGTAAGTATTCCCAAGAAATCCGGTGCTGATAAGTGTGAAAACCACCGCACCGTTAGTTTAGTATCCCACGCCTGTAAAAGTTTACCACGTATTATTTACAGTAGAATGTAAACACAATTTAAAACTGAGATGGGATAAGATCAATTTGGCTTCAGAAGAAATGTTGGAATACTTGAAGCAATCCTGACTTTACGTCTGATCTTGGAGAAGCGAATTAAGGAAGGCAAGTCCACGTATATGGCGTCAGTAGATCTAGAAAGGGCATTCGATAAAGTAGATTGGACCAAGCTGTTTGAGATCCTGATTGTGAAAGTAGACTCATCGAAAATCTATGAAAAACTCAGTCTGTAGTGATAAGAAACGAGGGCTTTGAGAAAGAGGCAGCAATCCAGAAAGGAGCGAGGGAAGGCAGCAGGTTATCCCCTCTCCGTCTAGATAGAACAGGCGATAAAGGAATTCAAGGAGGAATTTGGAAAGGGAATCACAATCCAAGAAGAGGGAATCAAAACACTGATATTTGCCGACAATATTGTTATTTTACCTGACTCTGCAAATGATCTGGAAAAACTGCTGAATGGTATGGGCAGAGGCTTGGGGGAAGAAATACAATATGAAAATAAATAAGTCCAAAACAAAAGTGCGGTCGATCAAAGTCAGGTGATGCAGGAAATATTACATTAGAAAATGAAGTATTAAAGGATGTAGATGACTATTGTTACATCTTAAGACACCCAGGACTTGTAAACTGATTTTTGAGGGAAGTGTACGTGGTAATAACGGTATGGGTAGTCCAAGGTATGAATATGATAAAGCAGATCAGAGCAGATGTACAATAGTACTTATGTAGTCAACCCTCTACCTTTCCAGCCTTTGAAATATGGCACCGACAAAATAAATCTCAAGGTCGCTAAACGGGTATATCTCTGGTTATTACCGTCTGCAGCCAGTCCCTGCTATGAATGGTGTGAAAATATTGCTCATAGGGTCGGTTGGTGCATGAATTTCAGTGGGCTTGGCAGACTGACATGTAATAGCAAATTTGGCTCGGTGAGGAAAGCAACGGGAAACTACCTCACTCCTCATTTCCCTAGTACGCCTCTTCAGTGATGCCTAGGCAATCTATGACAGCTGATGGAGGAGCTGTTGAGCATCCAACCAGCCTTCGGGCTGAGGACTAAACATACATACATCCAATTTTACTCTAAACATGAATTATTTGAAATATTAATCTTCCTTTTGTAACTGAGTTATTTAAAATAAAAATCATTATTTTATATCGTGGCTTCATCCTCTCCTTTACAAACACCCAACACGAAACGTAACCGGACCGATAAGTGCTTCCGACGCAAATGTATTAAAGTACCATTTCTGATTTACTAAGAACATATTGCTTCACATACACGCAATCAGCTGTTTCTCTATACATTAAATATACATGAACTAGTAGCGAAGGGACATAAACTAAAATAAATTTCCCCCAAAAGCAATCTACACTGAGTCTATGGCATTAGGACGGAACCTCTGTCTCGAACAAAAAGAACACTTGAAATTAATTCAGAAAAATCAAAACATTACAACCACAAATCAGAATTCGCGTTGCCAAAAAGTACAGTAAACACAAGTCACATATACAGCAAGTAAATCAACCATCAATCATAATCACGAGGAATACCATGTTCATTGACCTGCTCGGGAGTCGAAGTACCGATACCACGATCGCGACATTACAGTGGCCTAGAAGTCCCTACCTTAAATGGACTTTCGTAAATAATATTATTGAATCTTTAAATCTCAATGTGCTGTTTCTAATTGTTCAATCTGAATTAACTCATAAAAGACATTATAACTTTCCTTTCATGAACTTATTCAACGTCGATTATATTTATTTTTCATAAACGCAGAGCAGTAGAAACATCTTATCTGGGAACGCACATTCACCCATTTATTTACGTCTGCGGCGGTATATATGTCAACACAAACTAATATATCCGTTCTCGGCAACTCATATGTTCCTCTAAATCATCCTCCATAACTTAGCCTTCCCTGAACTATAATTTTAATTGTTTCTTTACTTACGGTATTTCAAATACACAATACATAACGCATAATTCACATATCCACTGGTTCAACTCTCACCAGGATTCATTATCACTCAATGAGAAACACTTAACTTCCTTGCCGGCAATATACTCAATAATGTCATTGGTTCGTTGCCTCCTACAGCGTTTGAATGTTAAAGATCCTATTCGAAACTAAACTCGAAAAACAAATTACAAAATGAAGTATACAACAGAATATCTATTATCTCGCAGCACATTATCATTAACTTGTCAAATATAGATTACTTACTTATGAACGAAACTCTAAATATTCACTGTAATGTCCGTAACTGGTCACTGGTTCATATCCGCTTCATGATATTAATGAACACTCTCTCGACGATTAGGGCTATTCATGCAACATGCCACATTCTATGACTAACATGCCCCAATAACTACAAACGTGTACTGAATGCCATCTATCTTAATCACTATATTTACACACACGAATGTTGTTTCAGAAGATCACACGTTTATTTTTTATAAAAGATCTAACTCAACACACACTAATCATAAGTACAAATATTCATTCCCCCAAGGCATCAGTACTGTAATGAACTATCTATACCTAGCTAAGCCTTGCTACCTTGAAACATAAAAATGAAATTAACCATCTCATGCAAGGTAATTATTTACAAATTTAAATGCAGCTAATTCATGCATATGTGAGTCATGTAAAATCAGAGAGTGCTTATCTAAGTCCGGTCCCGTTCCATGTTCAGGCACACAGCATTAGGGCCGTCAGGTTGGCCCCATTATAGGGCTCACTTCATCATAACGGTAAAATTACCGTATACATAAATGCTCTTCTTGGATTCCATTGTCTTGACACTTTTGATGTACGGCATTGCACACGTTATCTTATCGGTTAGAATACACAAAGAAAATTCAAATTACTTATATACAATTACACACTCTTTTCACAATCCTGTCACTCGCGTACACTTCCCGTACCAGTTTGAAGAATACTATATCTCGGCAATCTCCGCGATTTCACGACACGTAGCACTCCAAAGCGTCCCGCGACTTCAGACAATCACAATTATTACTGCTCGACGAACAGGTTTATAGGCACGTGATACATAATATCTCAAATTTATAGCAATTTGAAATCTAGATTCTCTGATGACAATAAATCCCCTTAATTCAGTTATGCGTTACAAGATAATATTTATTAGGTTGAGAAATGCTCAAGTCCACATTTCTCGACGGCGACCATACATACACGTCCGAACCGTTCCAAAGTAAATAGCAGCGTGAGTGTCTCCTTGACCGCGTGGCGTCCTTCGTACGCTTGCCTCGTAGCATAGTGTTTGGGAAATCCCCTGATCAGTTTCACAACATCCTGCTCTTAATAGCCATATTTTTAAATTACAAACATTTAACCAGTATTTTTAATCTTAATTTTTCCAGATATGTAGAGGTCTAAATTGTCTTGTACAATATCTTTTTGCGGATTTATACTAATATCGTAGCGCTTTCATGTTGGCGTGCATACTCCTGTCTTACTCAGTTCCTCGAGCGCTTTCCTGTGATTCGATGGTTCAGAAGTCCTGCCAACTTAGTTTTGGGTAGCTCAGTCGCGCACATCTCTCTGGAGTGGACGATTCCATCACTTCTCTCTTGTGCAATGTCCAATAACCCTGACACGTACGCTATTGGACTTATAAATTTAGCAAGCGGGACTACAACATTCATCCGGCTTCCCATGTAACTTTGCCTCATATTTTATAACCTTTTTACAGTTTTTACTAATATATGCCAATGATATGAACCAGTTGGGTTCAGTAGAAATGAAAAGTTTACCACAGAATGGGGTGACATAGAGGGCTGTATCAAACCATTATGTGGAGTGATGACTCAAGCAACAACATGGGACTTTAATTGTATAGGCTAGACTATAAAAAATACTTGTAAATTTTTAAAACCTATTGGCCCTTTTTTCAGTGATACAACTGTAGGAAATGGGAGTCTTTTCTCCGCTCTTTAGAAATTAACTGTGCTTCGAATCTTCTCTGTTGTTTCTTGTTAATGTTTTCCTCTTGTTTAACCTTATGTTATTGTTGTTTTAAAAAGATCGTCCATTAAGAAAAGAAAGAAAATATCAATAAGCATTGTTATCAAAATTTAAACGTTGGTTCATACTTTGTACAGCCATTCACCATTCACGCTTCTTTCCCTCTCGCTCCGTAACAGTGTGTCGATCATTTCCCTTAATAAATTAACACATTCACTATTTCCTCCTCCTATAAATGAATATTTGCCCTCATGAATTCCAATTTTATCTTCATATTGTAACCTTCCCTACATTTAAACATACTCATCCACTACCAATGTTCCTCTGCTAGTTTCATATCGCCAAGGCCAAAGTCTCCGCTAGAAGCTAAATTCTGCTCCACAGTAGGTGGCGCCATGGTAGCACCAGGCAGAGCTGCCCAATGCTCCTTGCAATTCTTTCACTACTTTATATCGTTCTACTTTAACGTCCCTGCATTATTTTCTTTCATTACTTCATCAATTTCCCATACATCACGATCCAGTTTCATAACGAATAAGAAAATGGCATAAGAGGTTAACTACAATTAACAGCGTAATTAACGGATTAATCTTGACAAGATGGGCACCAAGGAAATGCCCACCACAATAATGCAGATCTATATGCCTACTAGTTTAGCAGATGATGAAAAATCGAAAAGAATATATTGTACCGGTTACGGCCAGTATATGCGTATTTTTGATAGTTAATTGCATTTAATCATCACGCATAATATTCCGAGCAGGCCTGGTTTGTTTACATTCGGTGGAACGAGCGAGCGAGTCGAGGACAGCTGTGTGTGTGACGTGGCGGCAGGGGCAAGATTGATCAACCGCCTGACACGCCAAGTGCAGCTGGCCTGACCTGGTATGTTCTGGATTCGAGCGTCACACCTTCACGAACATTCGATTAAGAAAATTTTTAAACTCCTCTAATAATTACGGTAGCGAGTTGAGCGACATGTCATTTTGAAGGGAATCACATAAACGTCGCAAAGCGTGAATCTCAAGTATGCTATGAATGGTGTGAAAATATTGCTCATAGGGTCGGTTGGTGCATGAATTTCAGTGGGCTTGGCAGACTGACATGTAATAGCAAATTTGGCTCGGTGAGGAAAGCAACGGGAAACTACCTCACTCCTCATTTCCCTAGTACGCCTCTTCAGTGATGCCTAGGCAATCTATGACAGCTGATGGAGGAGCTGTTGAGCATCCAACCAGCCTTCGGGCTGAGGACTAAACATACATACATCCAATTTTACTCTAAACATGAATTATTTGAAATATTAATCTTCCTTTTGTAACTGAGTTATTTAAAATAAAAATCATTATTTTATATCGTGGCTTCATCCTCTCCTTTACAAACACCCAACACGAAACGTAACCGGACCGATAAGTGCTTCCGACGCAAATGTATTAAAGTACCATTTCTGATTTACTAAGAACATATTGCTTCACATACACGCAATCAGCTGTTTCTCTATACATTAAATATACATGAACTAGTAGCGAAGGGACATAAACTAAAATAAATTTCCCCCAAAAGCAATCTACACTGAGTCTATGGCATTAGGACGGAACCTCTGTCTCGAACAAAAAGAACACTTGAAATTAATTCAGAAAAATCAAAACATTACAACCACAAATCAGAATTCGCGTTGCCAAAAAGTACAGTAAACACAAGTCACATATACAGCAAGTAAATCAACCATCAATCATAATCACGAGGAATACCATGTTCATTGACCTGCTCGGGAGTCGAAGTACCGATACCACGATCGCGACATTACAGTGGCCTAGAAGTCCCTACCTTAAATGGACTTTCGTAAATAATATTATTGAATCTTTAAATCTCAATGTGCTGTTTCTAATTGTTCAATCTGAATTAACTCATAAAAGACATTATAACTTTCCTTTCATGAACTTATTCAACGTCGATTATATTTATTTTTCATAAACGCAGAGCAGTAGAAACATCTTATCTGGGAACGCACATTCACCCATTTATTTACGTCTGCGGCGGTATATATGTCAACACAAACTAATATATCCGTTCTCGGCAACTCATATGTTCCTCTAAATCATCCTCCATAACTTAGCCTTCCCTGAACTATAATTTTAATTGTTTCTTTACTTACGGTATTTCAAATACACAATACATAACGCATAATTCACATATCCACTGGTTCAACTCTCACCAGGATTCATTATCACTCAATGAGAAACACTTAACTTCCTTGCCGGCAATATACTCAATAATGTCATTGGTTCGTTGCCTCCTACAGCGTTTGAATGTTAAAGATCCTATTCGAAACTAAACTCGAAAAACAAATTACAAAATGAAGTATACAACAGAATATCTATTATCTCGCAGCACATTATCATTAACTTGTCAAATATAGATTACTTACTTATGAACGAAACTCTAAATATTCACTGTAATGTCCGTAACTGGTCACTGGTTCATATCCGCTTCATGATATTAATGAACACTCTCTCGACGATTAGGGCTATTCATGCAACATGCCACATTCTATGACTAACATGCCCCAATAACTACAAACGTGTACTGAATGCCATCTATCTTAATCACTATATTTACACACACGAATGTTGTTTCAGAAGATCACACGTTTATTTTTTATAAAAGATCTAACTCAACACACACTAATCATAAGTACAAATATTCATTCCCCCAAGGCATCAGTACTGTAATGAACTATCTATACCTAGCTAAGCCTTGCTACCTTGAAACATAAAAATGAAATTAACCATCTCATGCAAGGTAATTATTTACAAATTTAAATGCAGCTAATTCATGCATATGTGAGTCATGTAAAATCAGAGAGTGCTTATCTAAGTCCGGTCCCGTTCCATGTTCAGGCACACAGCATTAGGGCCGTCAGGTTGGCCCCATTATAGGGCTCACTTCATCATAACGGTAAAATTACCGTATACATAAATGCTCTTCTTGGATTCCATTGTCTTGACACTTTTGATGTACGGCATTGCACACGTTATCTTATCGGTTAGAATACACAAAGAAAATTCAAATTACTTATATACAATTACACACTCTTTTCACAATCCTGTCACTCGCGTACACTTCCCGTACCAGTTTGAAGAATACTATATCTCGGCAATCTCCGCGATTTCACGACACGTAGCACTCCAAAGCGTCCCGCGACTTCAGACAATCACAATTATTACTGCTCGACGAACAGGTTTATAGGCACGTGATACATAATATCTCAAATTTATAGCAATTTGAAATCTAGATTCTCTGATGACAATAAATCCCCTTAATTCAGTTATGCGTTACAAGATAATATTTATTAGGTTGAGAAATGCTCAAGTCCACATTTCTCGACGGCGACCATACATACACGTCCGAACCGTTCCAAAGTAAATAGCAGCGTGAGTGTCTCCTTGACCGCGTGGCGTCCTTCGTACGCTTGCCTCGTAGCATAGTGTTTGGGAAATCCCCTGATCAGTTTCACAACATCCTGCTCTTAATAGCCATATTTTTAAATTACAAACATTTAACCAGTATTTTTAATCTTAATTTTTCCAGATATGTAGAGGTCTAAATTGTCTTGTACAATATCTTTTTGCGGATTTATACTAATATCGTAGCGCTTTCATGTTGGCGTGCATACTCCTGTCTTACTCAGTTCCTCGAGCGCTTTCCTGTGATTCGATGGTTCAGAAGTCCTGCCAACTTAGTTTTGGGTAGCTCAGTCGCGCACATCTCTCTGGAGTGGACGATTCCATCACTTCTCTCTTGTGCAATGTCCAATAACCCTGACACGTACGCTATTGGACTTATAAATTTAGCAAGCGGGACTACAACATTCATCCGGCTTCCCATGTAACTTTGCCTCATATTTTATAACCTTTTTATAGTTTTTACTAATATATG
Source organism: Anabrus simplex (assembly GCF_040414725.1). Lineage (NCBI taxonomy): Eukaryota > Metazoa > Arthropoda > Insecta > Orthoptera > Tettigoniidae > Anabrus > Anabrus simplex. The sequence continues at coordinate 23,210,671 of NC_090266.1, read as the reverse complement.
CCAATGATATGAACCAGTTGGGTTCAGTAGAAATGAAAAGTTTACCACAGAATGGGGTGACATAGAGGGCTGTATCAAACCATTATGTGGAGTGATGACTCAAGCAACAACATGGGACTTTAATTGTATAGGCTAGACTATAAAAAATACTTGTAAATTTTTAAAACCTATTGGCCCTTTTTTCAGTGATACAACTGTAGGAAATGGGAGTCTTTTCTCCGCTCTTTAGAAATTAACTGTGCTTCGAATCTTCTCTGTTGTTTCTTGTTAATGTTTTCCTCTTGTTTAACCTTATGTTATTGTTGTTTTAAAAAGATCGTCCATTAAGAAAAGAAAGAAAATATCAATAAGCATTGTTATCAAAATTTAAACGTTGGTTCATACTTTGTACAGCCATTCACCATTCACGCTTCTTTCCCTCTCGCTCCGTAACAGTGTGTCGATCATTTCCCTTAATAAATTAACACATTCACTATTTCCTCCTCCTATAAATGAATATTTGCCCTCATGAATTCCAATTTTATCTTCATATTGTAACCTTCCCTACATTTAAACATACTCATCCACTACCAATGTTCCTCTGCTAGTTTCATATCGCCAAGGCCAAAGTCTCCGCTAGAAGCTAAATTCTGCTCCACAGTAGGTGGCGCCATGGTAGCACCAGGCAGAGCTGCCCAATGCTCCTTGCAATTCTTTCACTACTTTATATCGTTCTACTTTAACGTCCCTGCATTATTTTCTTTCATTACTTCATCAATTTCCCATACATCACGATCCAGTTTCATAACGAATAAGAAAATGGCATAAGAGGTTAACTACAATTAACAGCGTAATTAACGGATTAATCTTGACAAGATGGGCACCAAGGAAATGCCCACCACAATAATGCAGATCTATATGCCTACTAGTTTAGCAGATGATGAAAAATCGAAAAGAATATATTGTACCGGTTACGGCCAGTATATGCGTATTTTTGATAGTTAATTGCATTTAATCATCACGCATAATATTCCGAGCAGGCCTGGTTTGTTTACATTCGGTGGAACGAGCGAGCGAGTCGAGGACAGCTGTGTGTGTGACGTGGCGGCAGGGGCAAGATTGATCAACCGCCTGACACGCCAAGTGCAGCTGGCCTGACCTGGTATGTTCTGGATTCGAGCGTCACACCTTCACGAACATTCGATTAAGAAAATTTTTAAACTCCTCTAATAATTACGGTAGCGAGTTGAGCGACATGTCATTTTGAAGGGAATCACATAAACGTCGCAAAGCGTGAATCTCAAGTATGCTATGAATGGTGTGAAAATATTGCTCATAGGGTCGGTTGGTGCATGAATTTCAGTGGGCTTGGCAGACTGACATGTAATAGCAAATTTGGCTCGGTGAGGAAAGCAACGGGAAACTACCTCACTCCTCATTTCCCTAGTACGCCTCTTCAGTGATGCCTAGGCAATCTATGACAGCTGATGGAGGAGCTGTTGAGCATCCAACCAGCCTTCGGGCTGAGGACTAAACATACATACATCCAATTTTACTCTAAACATGAATTATTTGAAATATTAATCTTCCTTTTGTAACTGAGTTATTTAAAATAAAAATCATTATTTTATATCGTGGCTTCATCCTCTCCTTTACAAACACCCAACACGAAACGTAACCGGACCGATAAGTGCTTCCGACGCAAATGTATTAAAGTACCATTTCTGATTTACTAAGAACATATTGCTTCACATACACGCAATCAGCTGTTTCTCTATACATTAAATATACATGAACTAGTAGCGAAGGGACATAAACTAAAATAAATTTCCCCCAAAAGCAATCTACACTGAGTCTATGGCATTAGGACGGAACCTCTGTCTCGAACAAAAAGAACACTTGAAATTAATTCATAAAAATCAAAACATTACAACCACAAATCAGAATTCGCGTTGCCAAAAAGTACAGTAAACACAAGTCACATATACAGCAAGTAAATCAACCATCAATCATAATCACGAGGAATACCATGTTCATTGACCTGCTCGGGAGTCGAAGTACCGATACCACGATCGCGACATTACAGTGGCCTAGAAGTCCCTACCTTAAATGGACTTTCGTAAATAATATTATTGAATCTTTAAATCTCAATGTGCTGTTTCTAATTGTTCAATCTGAATTAACTCATAAAAGACATTATAACTTTCCTTTCATGAACTTATTCAACGTCGATTATATTTATTTTTCATAAACGCAGAGCAGTAGAAACATCTTATCTGGGAACGCACATTCACCCATTTATTTACGTCTGCGGCGGTATATATGTCAACACAAACTAATATATCCGTTCACGGCAACTCATATGTTCCTCTAAATCATCCTCCATAACTTAGCCTTCCCTGGACTATAATTTTAATTGTTTCTTTACTTACGGTATTTCAAATACACAATACATAACGCATAATTCACATATCCACTGGTTCAACTCTCACCAGGATTCATTATCACTCAATGAGAAACACTTAACTTCCTTGCCGGCAATATACTCAATAATGTCATTGGTTCGTTGCCTCCTACAGCGTTTGAATGTTAAAGATCCTATTCGAAACTAAACTCGAAAAACAAATTACAAAATGAAGTATACAACAGAATATCTATTATCTCGCAGCACATTATCATTAACTTGTCAAATATAGATTACTTACTTATGAACGAAACTCTAAATATTCACTGTAATGTCCGTAACTGGTCACTGGTTCATATCCGCTTCATGATATTAATGAACACTCTCTCGACGATTAGGGCTATTCATGCAACATGCCACATTCTATGACTAACATGCCCCAATAACTACAAACGTGTACTGAATGCCATCTATCTTAATCACTATATTTACACACACGAATGTTGTTTCAGAAGATCACACGTTTATTTTTATAAAAGATCTAACTCAACACACACTAATCATAAGTACAAATATTCATTCCCCCAAGGCATCAGTACTGTAATGAACTATCTATACCTAGCTAAGCCTTGCTACCTTGAAACATAAAAATGAAATTAACCATCTCATGCAAGGTAATTATTTACAAATTTAAATGCAGCTAATTCATGCATATGTGAGTCATGTAAAATCAGAGAGTGCTTATCTAAGTCCGGTCCCGTTCCATGTTCAGGCACACAGCATTAGGGCCGTCAGGTTGGCCCCATTATAGGGCTCACTTCATAATAACGGTAAAATTACCGTATACTTAAATGCTCTTCTTGGATTCCATTGTCTTGACACTTTTGATGTACGGCATTGCACACGTTATCTTATCGGTTAGAATACACAAAGAAAATTCAAATTACTTATATACAATTACACACTTTTTTCACAATCCTGTCACTCGCGTACACTTCCCGTACCAGTTTGAAGAATACTATATCTCGGCAATCTCCGCGATTTCACGACACGTAGCACTCCAAAGCGTCCCGCGACTTCAGACAATCACAATTATTACTGCTCGACGAACAGGTTTATAGGCACGTGATACATAATATCTCAAATTTATAGCAATTTGAAATCTAGATTCTCTGATGACAATAAATCCCCTTAATTCAGTTATGCGTTACAAGATAATATTTATTAGGTTGAGAAATGCTCAAGTCCACATTTCTCGACGGCGACCATACATACACGTCCGAACCGTTCCAAAGTAAATAACAGCGTGGGTGTCTCCTTGACCGCGTGGCGTCCTTCGTACGCTTGCCTCGTAGCATAGTGTTTGGGAAATCCCCTGATCAGTTTCACAACATCCTGCTCTTAATAGCCATATTTTTAAATTACAAACATTTAACCAGTATTTTTAATCTTAATTTTTCCAGATATGTAGAGGTCTAAATTGTCTTGTACAATATCTTTTTGCGGATTTATACTAATATCGTAGCGCTTTCATGTTGGCGTGCATACTCCTGTCTTACTCAGTTCCTCGAGCGCTTTCCTGTGATTCGATGGTTCAGAAGTCCTGCCAACTTAGTTTTGGGTAGCTCAGTCGCGCACATCTCTCTGGAGTGGACGATTCCATCACTTCTCTCTTGTGCAATGTCCAATAACCCTGACACGTACGCTATTGGACTTATAAATTTAGCAAGCGGGACTACAACATTCATCCGGCTTCCCATGTAACTTTGCCTCATATTTTATAACCTTTTTATAGTTTTTACTAATATATGCCAATGATATGAACCAGTTGGGTTCAGTAGAAATGAAAAGTTTACCACAGAATGGGGTGACATAGAGGGCTGTATCAAACCATTATGTGGAGTGATGACTCAAGCAACAACATGGGACTTTAATTGTATAGGCTAGACTATAAAAAATACTTGTAAATTTTTAAAACCTATTGGCCCTTTTTTCAGTGATACAACTGTAGGAAATGGGAGTCTTTTCTCCGCTCTTTAGAAATTAACTGTGCTTCGAATCTTCTCTGTTGTTTCTTGTTAATGTTTTCCTCTTGTTTAACCTTATGTTATTGTTGTTTTAAAAAGATCGTCCATTAAGAAAAGAAAGAAAATATCAATAAGCATTGTTATCAAAATTTAAACGTTGGTTCATACTTTGTACAGCCATTCACCATTCACGCTTCTTTCCCTCTCGCTCCGTAACAGTGTGTCGATCATTTCCCTTAATAAATTAACACATTCACTATTTCCTCCTCCTATAAATGAATATTTGCCCTCATGAATTCCAATTTTATCTTCATATTGTAACCTTCCCTACATTTAAACATACTCATCCACTACCAATGTTCCTCTGCTAGTTTCATATCGCCAAGGCCAAAGTCTCCGCTAGAAGCTAAATTCTGCTCCACAGTAGGTGGCGCCATGGTAGCACCAGGCAGAGCTGCCCAATGCTCCTTGCAATTCTTTCACTACTTTATATCGTTCTACTTTAACGTCCCTGCATTATTTTCTTTCATTACTTCATCAATTTCCCATACATCACGATCCAGTTTCATAACGAATAAGAAAATGGCATAAGAGGTTAACTACAATTAACAGCGTAATTAACGGATTAATCTTGACAAGATGGGCACCAAGGAAATGCCCACCACAATAATGCAGATCTATATGCCTACTAGTTTAGCAGATGATGAAAAATCGAAAAGAATATATTGTACCGGTTACGGCCAGTATATGCGTATTTTTGATAGTTAATTGCATTTAATCATCACGCATAATATTCCGAGCAGGCCTGGTTTGTTTACATTCGGTGGAACGAGCGAGCGAGTCGAGGACAGCTGTGTGTGTGACGTGGCGGCAGGGGCAAGATTGATCAACCGCCTGACACGCCAAGTGCAGCTGGCCTGACCTGGTATGTTCTGGATTCGAGCGTCACACCTTCACGAACATTCGATTAAGAAAATTTTTAAACTCCTCTAATAATTACGGTAGCGAGTTGAGCGACATGTCATTTTGAAGGGAATCACATAAACGTCGCAAAGAGTGAATCTCAAGTAAATCCGTCGAGGGATTCATGGGATAACCAGCTTCAAGGTGTCACGCTGTATGATGACGTAGAAGCCCCCAAACCGAATATAAGGAGGGCTTACTTAAGCCTGATCAGTCAGTCACAGCTGAGTATTCAGCCTGGCTCTACACGCTGCCGTAGTCGTCTGAGGCTATCTTCGAGTAGTTACAGTCTTCGTGCGGAACTTAAACCGTCACGGCCATATGGGACTTATCAATTGTGCGCGCGTGAACTCTAAAATTATTCAAAGTCTTTCTGAACATGGACTTGTAACATATGTGAGTGTTAAGGAACAAATTATTCTAAGCCTTTGTGGACATTGACCTGCACTTTCTGCCAGTGATGAACTCCAAAATTATTCAAAGTCTTTGTGAACATGGACTTGTCATTTTTGCGAGTGTTAAGGAACGAATTCTTTTAAGTCTTTATGGACAGTGACTTGTGATTTTGCCAGTGGTGAGAAACCAATTATTCAAGGTCTTTATGAACTTTGACTTGTAAATTCTGCGAGTGACGAAGAACACATGTCTTTGTGGACATTGAGCCCATCAGCCACATTGAACTTAGGTGATGAGTGATTATCTCCAACATTGTCAGAGACCATCGGAGATCATTCAGAACATCGGAATTTCGAGACTTACTCATACACGACCAACCTGGGTGTTCCGGCCTCATCTAAACGGAGTATTTGGCATCGTCCGGAACGTGTTCCAGTCTGTTCGGCCCGGTGAGCTGGAGACCCGGACCATAAAAATGGACGATGTTGAAGACAACCCCTATCTACGATGAGGTGATGTGCAATTTGATATGCATTTCATGAATAAACTCTTATTCAATCAGATTAAAATTGTTCTTGTAGATAGGACCCTTCCTCCTGTACCAAGCCCTAGCTAGTGTCTATCCAGTTTCGCCCTGAGAACTATTTCATGCTTACGTTAAAATTAAAATCTTAAAGTCGGGCTATTTTACTGGTACAATATGAAGAGACAGAAGATTTAATAAGGTTATTGGCTTTACGTCCCGCTACCTACATATCTATGGTTTCCGGAGACGCCGAAGTGCTGGAATTTTGTCCCGCAGGAATGTTTTGCGATAATAGAAGAGACGATGACTGTACTCCAATGAGGGAAACATGGTGCGGCGGGTACTGGGATAGTTCCAGTTGCCTCATGTTGCGACAGATTATGTAATGACGCCTCCACAGGTGAAATAATTTCTTCTTTAGGCAATTTCTTAGGAGTTACAACATAATTAATACCCTTAGCTAATAACCTCTGCTGTGGTGGTGCTATTGGACATTTAGACAGGTTGACCATCCCTGATTAGAATTTAATTCCTGTTTTCGCGTTTCTTTTTGTTGACATAATCTATCACGTTTCCTTTTCTCTTTTCCTACGTCTTGACTGAACTTACACTCGGCTTCCTCAAAGGAAATGCCATCTAAAGTTTCCCATAGGTCCCCATTCGGAGTGTTACTAAGATATAAACGCAAACTCACTGTTTTCTTGACGACGAAATCTAGTTGCCGTCGAATGCTTGTAACCTTTCTCGTAGGAGAGCCCTGCTTTGTGGGGATGGAAATCGACTGTTTCACTGAAACACACTGGGCTAAAAGGTTGTGATCCCAACAACGTTTAAGGAAAGCTAACGCAGCTAGTAGACTTAAACTTTTTAGACGCTGTTTATTAAATTCACCATTTTTTAAAATATATACTCCCTTCGGACGTTTCTATGCAGAAATCAAAACGCCTTTTAATACCCTCTGTCAATTATTGCTTGATAAGGCGCTTAACCATCTCCGTTTGCATACTTCTGAACAAAGATTGCACAGCCGTAACGAATTTGACATGACATGAAATATGTTTCTCAGGCTCAATACAATGGTTATGTATTGTATTTCATTACTAACTTACATGTTTTACCTTCCTGTGATATGTCATTCAGTTTAGGCCTTAATATTAACCCTCACTTTTTAAACATAAATAATAGGCAATGAGTAGTGCAAACTTATGGCAATAAAACACAGTTCATACTCTGCACCACAAAAATGTCAAGACTTGGGAAAGCTACTTTTGGAAAAGAGAAAATTCTTCGCACTCTTAAAAGAGTTTGGCATTCGGACTCTGACTATACTTGTAAATAACGTCTCATTTCCATAGCATGGTAGTAAAATATGCGATATTTAAGAGTAGATACATAGGGTAGTTCTACAAGTTAATAAATAGTTAGCGGACCTAATGCAGCGATCTATGTGCAATCAAGGGACAGATCATCAGTCTTGTCTTGCATTTGAAATTGTTCACACTTAGGCGTCTTTTCCATAAACTGCATGTAATTCAGACCAATGTTACCTAAATAATCCCTAAGAAAATATAAATATTAGTTCATCTACAGAATTATAGTGTCTAGGTAGGACAAAATATGGTATGGAACAAGATTCGTAAGCGCTGTTCTAATGAAATTCTTGTGAAGTAGCCTTGACGGTAGAACAGGGTCACTGCAGCACAATAATGAAATTGTTGTGTTTACTACACTGGAAGGAATGATAATCTCTTTTCAATACGATTTCTTCATTTCCGATAACTCTTTTCGCTTCCTTTTCTCCAGCCTGTAATGGAGTGGAAGGCAATATATGTATAGCGCCGTACCTTTCTTTCTTGCAGTTTGACAATGTTTGTTGTTGTAGAATTACCATTAATTTACACCTCATGCCTCTCAACAGATGTTATCACATACTTCAACGACCCAATAAGAGACATGCACTCAACACGTAATGTCATGAGATCATATCTTGCTGTGTAGAACGCGCAGCATTCGCCCTGTGTGGCCTATAACACTGTCTTCATGCTGACCACGTGGCCAGTTTGGATGGGCAGTTAACGTGCTACCAGATTATAGGAAAAAGAAGAAGGAACAACAATGGATTCAGCATTGAAATAATCAAGTGGTCCCTAGAAGACACTAGCGGAGAAATAACAATAAGAATAATAACAATAATCTCACATCAAATAGACGCTTTACGTGGTCCATTAGTTGCCGATACATATAAATGAATGAAATGAATGAATAGTAATAGTAATAGTAATAGTAATAGTAATAGTAATAGTAATAGTAATAGTAATAGTAATAATAATAGTAATAGTAATATTACTTCAAGTACAGTTCCAAAGGAGTTGACATAAGCAAAAGTGACAAAACGAAAATTTACCAATGTAATAGACAGGCGATTAGCTGCTCATTAAGAGACCCTGAACAGTTTAAGAAACAAATTTGGTAACGGAACAATAATAACAATGATAAAATAATAGAAGCACTAAAAATAAAACTCTAACAAATGAAACACAGCATGTTACTGGCCTAGCAAGGGCGGGGCGAGTGGACCTACCAGCCTGCTCGACTCGCGCCAACGAGAGAGCAACTCGTATTCTCTGCAGAAGTAGAGAGGACTTCATTAAGATAAGTTTCAGAGTCCAATGTTTTAAGGTTTTAAACAGGAATATTTGAGTGTGATATGATAGAATCTTGTCAAGAACGAAACATGTCATATGTTTCCCTTTCACAGGTTGTTTATAAAAGTATTTACCCAAAATTCGTTTCGGCAGACTTAAGAACCTAACAGCTATAAATTAACTCATTTTAAACTGAAAAGAAGTGGCTACAGGTATCACAAAATAAAATGGAGAGGAACGTATTCAGTGCAATATACATTCTAGGGGAGGAAGAATTGAGAGTTACTTTAGTTACTAAGACGCAATTCATTGCTTACCTTCATACAGTATATAGGTATCCTACATGAGGATATCGAAACATTTTTATCTTTATAACATGAATGTGAACTGTACTTCTTTGTTATACTGCAAAGGACTTTACAGGAAGAAATGTTCGAGATATGTGGGCGATACCAGCAACGGATTTGGACAAGTAATCAGGAGTTCAAAACGAGATCCTTGAAGAAATTTTGACTTAGAAATGTGAAAACATTATACGGTAATTATTTTATCAGTAATTTAATAATATATAAAAATTACCGCATTTTTAAAATTCATTCGAGCAATTAAAATCTAGAAAATGGTCTTTTGAAAGACAGGTGATACAACCAAGAATCCTAAATATGTCAGGTAACCTATATAGTAGCTACGTTATTTTCAGTTCACAGAAGAATGAATATGAGGAAGGAAATAGTACCATGATCAAACCAATATAGTGCAATACAATGGTCTTATAAATTGAAGAGTCGGGACGATGTAAGATATCGAAATGTGACTTAAATAATTGATGTTTAGTATAAAATTAGTAATTTTATTGTTTCTGTAGTGTGACTGGATGAATATGGGGTATTGGTTAGATTCGTAAGAACGGGTCGAGTTCAATAGGAATAATATTACTAAAACCGGTGACATTTCATTACGCATGTCATGAACTTAGGCAACACTCCTTACACAACTTTTGGGCACCATCTAGAATAACTTTGCACAACCATGCCGTACTGAGGTAAATTTCATGTCTTGGGTTCGCTTCCTTCTCAAACAGCAAGGCGGTGCATCTTGCCAGCTAACAATGGTCCGTGGAGAGGAAAAGGAAGCATATTAAGCAGAAGAATACTGTGAAGGTATCACGGATAAGGTTTACCAATGGTTTCAACTCCGAACTCTTGGATTACTTTGTCTCGAGTTTCCCTATCAACAGACTCAAAAGCCTTTTCAAAATCTATAAATATTACTACTATGTTTTGGGAGTTCATTAATCTGTGACGGATTATAGACTTCAGGTTGGATATCTGTTCTGAGCGACATCTGCCCTTTCTAAATTCATTCCGATATTCACAAAATGACTGTCAAAATTGCTTCTACCCTATTCAGTAATATTGTTGAAGATACCTTATAAGCCACTGCCAAAATCTGTTGACATCTTGTTTGTTACCATGTTTATGCAAAGGGATCTTCCGGGAACTTCCCCGTTATCCAGATTTCTTCAAATATGATTTGAAGGTCATCTACTGTTTTTGTTTGAGACAGTTTCAAAGTTCAGGTGTATCGGAGTTTTCTTCACTAGCTTTCTTTCTTTTTTGAGCGGTGGAGGATTATTGATTTTTCAATTCCTTCAACAGTAGGTGCTGATCTGCTTCTACGTTTTCATGGATCTCTGAGAATTCTAACTTGTGGTTAGGTTCTTTACAGTTCAGAAATTGATCGAAGTGTTTTGATACTATTTTACAGTTTTCGGTATTGGTTAGACCCATTCTGCCACTTTCACCTCTGAAGCAAGTACTTGGAGCTTGATAGTACTTCGGGATATTTTTAAACGTTTGATAGAAACTCCATGTATATTTTTTTCGCATATTTATCCTGCATACCGACAAGTTGTGATTTTTCAAAACATCGTTTAACAATCCTTATTATTACTTACTAGCTGATGTACCCGTGCTTCGATACGGAATTCTAGTGTACACGTTGTGAGCAAGATTGTATTAAATTGCATAGCTCTTAACGTTACCCTAGAAACGCGATGGGGAAGTCACCAAACATCTTTTATCATATGAAGACTGAGTTAGGGAATTTCCACTGTAATGGTAGACCCGCTTGCATACCATCGTCACAATCAGGTTGGGGAGTTCTCAATGGTAGACACCCACTCTCCACTTGCCTTTTTAAATCTTCAGAAATACTGTCTTAGTGGTTTTCCCAACTGAAATGAACATACATTAAATGACGTCAGTAGGAATGGCGCAATTAAAAGCAATGCTTTCATATGGAATTCTCGATCAAATGAACCACCACACATTTTCTCACATTTAAAGAACAGGACTACACTGCCGATCTAACTGTCCAAATTTCCAGAGCTGAAATGACCAAGTTGCAGACAGCCGTGATTCGTGAACATCCTTCGTCTTTCCTCGGCGGGGAGAGAGCCGAATAGTGGAGTTTCCCAAGGCAAAAAATATGCCATTTTACTAGTCTCTTTCCTAGGAGTACCCTAGAGTCGGAAAATATCAATTCAATGCGCTGGCGGCGGAAAACTCTATCTGACTTGGAGGCAAATTTTTCCTCCAAGCCAGAGGAGAAACCCCCTCTTCACTGATAATTTGGAATAAAATGAATATAGGAAGAAACTTTTCTTAAGAAACGGCTCTTTTCAGGGTTGGATTTTGAGTTATGTAGTGAATTGTGGTGCTATAATTTGGAATAGGCCTAAATTGTTATTCAGACCAGGCCATACTACTACTACTACTACTACTACTACTACTACTACTACTACTAAGTCAGCCTCTGGCTTAAGTATGCACACTGCTCATTCAAAACAGCGCTTCAGAGTAGGGATCGAATAACTGGAATACGATGAAGAACCAGTGTGTTACGTACCAGCTGTATCAGAAAATGTACGAACCAGAGGAATTGCATGCTAAAAAAAGATAGTTTTCTAACTCCGAGGCTATTTCCCGCCAATATTCAGCCAGGCTATTATACTCGGTACGCTGCAATAATCCCATCTATCGGAGTTGAGAGGCAGCATAAGAGACAAATAACATCACAACAAGCAATGGTCAGTGTTATTGTTGATCACTGTTATGCGCTTTCGATATTGGAGGCCTTCACATTTAGTTTTCTTCCGACTCTGAAATACCACTCATCATAGTCGGTACGGTAAAACGAATAAAACATAAATGATCGGAAATTATTATCTGTAACTTTTGTTATGTAGTTCTTTTCGATGGGACCAAAACCATAGGTATTAAAAAATTAAATTTTAGGCGCCTTCCCCTAAACTACAATTACATCCAGGGTGAATAAAATAGTTCATAGCTTAGGCTGTAGTTTCTTATTCCCCGACTCTATATACCGATTTTCATTAAATTCTGTTATCCCATTTTCTCGTGGCTCGACGTCTCTATGGACTTAGTAACAAAAATACAAATTCATGAATATATGTGTTATCATAGCCGGTACGGTAAAAATGTATACAACATAAATGGTCGGAAGTTTAATTCGATATAACTTTGGTTATGCAGTATTTATCGATACGACCACTAATAATATAAATATTTGAGAATTAAATTTTAAACCTTCCCCTAAACTACCATTTCACTTAGCGTGAATAAAATTGTTTATAGCCTAGATTATAGCGACTTATTTCCCGACTTTGCATACCAATTTTTATTAGTATAGGACCACTAATGACATTAATATTTGAAAATTAAATTTTAGGCCTTCCCCTAAACTACCATTTCTATCAGTGTGAATAAAATTATTTAAGGCTTAGATTGTAGCGACTTATTCCCCAACTTTTCATTCAGATTTTTATTAAATTATCTTTAGCCATTTTCCAGTGATGCGTGTACAGACAGACAGACAAACAGACAGGCAGGCAGACAGACAGACAGACAGACAGACAGACAGACAGACAGACAGACAGGCAGACATACATACATACAGACAGACAGACAGACAGACAGACAGACAGACAGACAGACAGACAGACAGACAGACAGACAGACAGAAATTACGGAAAAGTAAAAAGTGCATTTCCTTGTTATTGTGGACATGACCGATACAGAAATACCATTCTTTTCAAATTCTGAGCAATGTACAGACCAAACTCTGATTTTATATACATAGATATTACTTAGCATTTCCATTTCTCCATAGTTTGGCTCTTTCTGTTAGTGCTTATTATTATTATTATTATTATTATTATTATTATTATTATTGTTGTAATTTATTTGTTATTCTTTAGCATAATTTGTACGCACTCAAATGTCAAATAACGAATTGCATCGCCACATACATATAAATGGGCTCATGTTCGTAAAAACGAGAAGACCCTGAAAGACAAGAGATAGGACGTTCATATTTACAAGATACACTGACTGACAGAGCAAATGCAACACCAAGAAGGAGTGGTCAGAACTTTATGCCAATTGCAGGGTAGACTGACGTCACTGAGGAATGCTCATGATGTGAAATGCGCTGCTGTGCTGCGCACGTAGCGAACGATAAATGGGACACGGCGTTGGCGAATGGCCCACTTCGTGCCGTGATTTCTCAGCCGACAGTCATTGTAGAACGTGTTGTCGTGTGCCACAGGACACGTGTATAGCTAAGAATGCCAGGCCGCCGTCAACGGAGGCATTTCCAGCAGACAGACGACTTTACGAGGGGTATGGTGATCGGGCTGAGAAGGGCAGGTTGGTCGCTTCGTCAAATCGCAGCCGATACCCATAGGGATGTGTCCACGGTGCAGCGCCTGTGGCGAAGATGGTTGGCGCAGGGACATGTGGCACGTGCGAGGGGTCCAGGCGCAGCCCGAGTGACGTCAGCACGCGAGGATCGGCGCATCCGCCGCCAAGCGGTGGCAGCCCCACACGCCACGTCAACCGCCATTCTTCAGCATGTGCAAGACACCCTGGCTGTTCCAGTATCGACCAGAACAATTTCCCGTCGATTGGTTGAAGGAGGCCTGCACTCCCGGCGTCCGCTCAGAAGACTACCATTGACTCCACAGCATAGACATGCACGCCTGGCATGGTGCCGGGCTAGAGCGACTTGGATGAGGGAATGGCGGAACGTCGTGTTCTCCGATGAGTCACGCTTCTGTTCTGTCAGTGATAGTCACCGCAGACGAGTGTGGCGTCGGCGTGGAGAAAGGTCAAATCCGGCAGTAACTGTGGAGCGCCCTACCGCTAGACAACGCGGCATCATGGTTTGGGGCGCTATTGTGTATGATTCCACGTCACCTCTAGTGCGTATTCAAGGCACGTTAAATGCCCACCGCTACGTGCAGCATGTGCTGCGGCCGGTGGCACTCCCGTACCTTCAGGGGCTGCCCAATGCTCTGTTTCAGCAGGATAATGCCCGCCCACACACTGCTCGCATCTCCCAACAGGCTCTACGAGGTGTACAGATGCTTCTGTGGCCAGCGTACTCTCCGGATCTCTCACCAATCGAACACGTGTGGGATCTCATTGGACGCCGTTTGCAAACTCTGCCCCAGCCTCGTACAGACGACCAACTGTGGCAAATGGATGACAGAGAATGGAGAACCATCCCTCAGGACACCATCCGCACTCTTATTGACTCTGTACCTCGACGTGTTTCTGCGTGCATCGCCGCTCGCTGTGGTCCTACATCCTACTGAGTCGATGCCGTGCGCATTGCGTAACCTGCATATCGGTTTGAAATAAACATCAATTATTCGTCCGTGCCGTCTCTGTTTTTTCCCCAACTTTCATCCCTTTCGAACCACTCCTCCTTGGTGTTGCATTGTCACTGTCAGTCAGTGTATGTGCAACAGTATGTTCTAAAGCAATGATTAGCATTTGAACCATGTCGGCCCTCAGGTTCAAGGTCCACATCGATATATCGGCGCGCCACCAGCGACTGGTAAAATGTGTCTGCGGCTCTCGTTGTCACTCATAATCGAAGATAATGGATTAGTGTGACTTGAGCAGACGAGCAGGATGCCTCCCAGGAGTATGCGAGAAACGTACCGTCAAATGAGTGAGTTTGAAAGAGGGCGCATTGTTGGCATGAGAGAACGTGGTGCATCCTTCCGGGAAATTGCTGCTCGTGTGGGACGAAGTGTGTCGGTAGTGCAACGGGTGTGTACAGCATGGTACACAGAAGGTCGTAGAACACGACTCGAATTCAGAAGAGACCAGAGCATCCCCTGAGAAGATCGACACCTCAACCGAATGACATTGTAGGAGAGATCTGCATCCTCCTCTTCTCTGGAGCAACAGTGGTACAGTGTAACACATCGTACACTATCAGGAGTGACAGTCTGTCGCCGTTTATTACGGTCTGGCGTACCGACGCGTCGTCCACCTCTCCGCCCACCTTTGACTAACGTGCGCAATACACGTTAGACTGCAATGGTGTATGGAACGACGTCGCTGAGGAAAGGAATGGGAGCATATAGCGTTTTCGGACGAATCCAAATTGTGTTTGTTTGAAAATGATGGCCGCATTTTGGTTCACCGGAGACAGGGGGAGAGGCATCACATTGATTAAAATCGCACAAGGCATACAGCGCTAACTCAAGGCCTTACGGTATGGGGTGCTATCGGGTACAACCAAAAACCACATTTGGTCGGTGTCCAGGACATTGTGACCAGTATGACCTACGTAGCCATACCCTTTCTGCACGACACCCCAGGCGCCATATGTCAACAGGACAATGCACGAACACATGCCTTCATGTTGTCACATGATGTCAGATTGTTGTCCTGACCGGCCCGATCACCGGACTTGTTGCCAATCGAAAGTATATGGGATGTGGTGAAGCGACCGGTGGGGCGCTGTGGCCGAATGCCAACCACCAGGTGAATGCAGCATGGATGGCTATACCCCAGGACAATATTAGCGCCTTACACGCGTCGATGCCATCACGCATGGAACACGTTTTCAGTGCCCAT
The DNA here is from genome assembly GCF_040414725.1 of Anabrus simplex. NCBI lineage: Eukaryota > Metazoa > Arthropoda > Insecta > Orthoptera > Tettigoniidae > Anabrus > Anabrus simplex. The sequence goes on along the minus strand of NC_090266.1, from coordinate 23,194,769 downwards.
GGAGGACAAAAATGCCTACTGTGCAACAGGACACATGCTGAACCTAAGTGACTGAAATGCTAATCGTTTATGCAGAACATACTAATGAACTTATCCTATGAATGTGAACTTCCTATCTCTGGTCTTTCTTTACGAACGTGAGTATATGTAACATAATGTGCTGTGAGTGTGTGGACGTGTGCTAGTTGGGCTCCTTAATTTTTGAAAGTTCAACTGGGAAGAAAGCGCGACTGAAGGAGGTAACCGAACTCAAAGTGTGCATATATGTGTCCGACACAAGGTACGCTATTACAACAGTATCCTACGTATTGCAGGTAACATAGTTTTCTACTTAAATATTAGTTGATGTCCCTTTGCTGGCGGGACCCAGTGTTTACAATGCACTATGTCTTCTGGTATAGGCTAGAGCAATTTTGATACTTTCATTGATCTGTCTCAGCTTTATTCTTGGCTTTGACAAAATGAAAGTGACTGAGGTATGAGTGACGCTAGTAATGCCATTCCTTCTGCACCCCGTCCCTGCTATGGATAGCGTGAAAATATTGCTCATAGGGTCAGTTGGTGCATGCATTTCAGTCGGATTGGCAGACTGATATGTAATACAAACTTCTGGCTCGGTGAGGAAAGCAACGGGAAACTACCTCACTCCTCATTTCCCTAGTATGCATCTCCAGTGATGCCTAGGCCATCTATAACAGCTGACGCGGAGCTGTTGAGGATCCAACCAGCCTTCGGGCTGATGACTAAATATACTACACACATACTGTACCCGTCCAAATTGCATTTTCTTGGTCTAGGAGAGGTTGGTTCAGTTCTCGAAATGTGACACGGGTCTACGCGCGTGCAAGCACCAGCTGATTACCCTGCCGTTCTGCTGCGGACGAGAGAGAACTGGGTCAAGCGGTGAAGGTCACCGTACGTCACAGGGTTTACGTCACACAGCAAGCCGGACGCAAAAGGGGAGTGATATTCCAGAAAGATCTGCTCCAAATTTGGAATAGCGAATCACGTCGCAGAATAGATGACGACCAATGAAAATTAGTGAAGTTGTCCGATAGTCAGAGAATCATTCTGGAAAGACAACGAAGAGTGTGGTTTTAGAAGAGACGAACAGTATGGTTTTAGTAAGGCTAAGAGACAGAGTACGATGGTCACTGCTAAAGTCGAAGGAACTAGTTGACTACAATATAGTACAGCACGACGGTTATGGTATTCGAGTGTGCTCATTTAATTTTCTGTGTAGACGATTCAGCCTAGTGCGATAAAATATTGCCGCACATTTTCCTGGGTGGAAGTTTCCAAACCACGGACAGTCAATACACGACATTACGTCAAGTGTTACCGCAGAAATTTATGGAATGTTCTAGTAGGAATTACGAGGAAAGATTATCACTGAAATAGAATCTTCGAGAACAAACCTGGCCGAGGAACATCGTTTCCAAGAGTAATATAGTGGATTATTCGAGATTCCGACAACTCAACGATGTGCTGTAAACTGATAAATGAACTCAAGATTTGAAGCTTTCTGTAAGGTTGAACCACAGTGTACATCATTGCGCCAGTTAAGTACTGTAGGGCAAACTGTTAGTCTACAACGAGTGTGGATCAAATTTTAATAAAAAAATTTAGTTTCAGCAACATCAACGAAGGCCAGTCGTCATCATGGACCGACTAAGAAGGAAATCCTGCGGAACTCTAAAACACCGCTGGAGTGATTTTTCGCTATTTAACTCCACAGGAATCCTGATGGGTTAAGCCGACGTGTGTGAGACAGCACGATGAATTGGTTCATCTACAGTTCACCATAATCCGGAGGAGGAACTGACATCTACAGCTACATTCAAGACGCTGGAGATTTACATCGGATTAATAAGTACTCTTGTCACATTTCCTTCTGTTTCGGTAGATTGCTAGTTGGATTGTATTCTGATGTAATGAAACGTAGTTTAGATAGAGATGTAGTATTTAAGTCGTGGTGATGGTAGAGTAGTCATTGATTCATTAGTTTCATTTTGTGCATTTCTTGGAAAATTGCTGTATTGATTCCGTGATTGATAACCCCCAGTTGTTAGTGAATTTCATGAGGTTACGAGTAATTAAGGTCTTCGAAATGAATTACGGGGGAATGAAGGCTAATAATAAGTATAAACATAATCAGGATGATGTGTGACTTCATTAAAATCATGACGACAATAATGAAATTTTTTGGATTATGTTAAAACAATAATTAAATCGAAGCTTTGGTAAAGAAATGACTTGTGAAGTAAGTCTGATCTTAGAAGGGAAGATTATAGCTGTAGGCAGCTCATCGAGAAGATGCGTTGAGGAGTAATAATCAGAGATATAATAATAATAACGAGTCGGAACAATTTAAACTGGTGTTTGAGAGTTAAATGTGAGCGACGATTGCGATGATAAAATTTGATGACATTAGACAACATGATGATCGCTAGGGTTCATGTTAGTCGTAAGGATATTGTGATTTATGGTGATACGGTTAATTATTCAGGGAATAATAATAAACTTCCGCTCAACAACTTATATTATGTGAAGTATTGAATCGATAAGTTATTTTCTTTCCCTGAGGTTATGAGTGCATTCTTCGATGTATCCCTCACTGATGGTGGTGGTGATGTTTCTTCGATTTTTTATTTATCCTATTTTGGTCATTCATCACAGGTCATGGTGATTCATTCCTAGTATCTGTAAATAATGCGAGGTTCTTCAACCTAATTCTGAAGGGAGACATGATAATAAAATAATAAAAATAATAATGATAACCCTGATACTACGATATAATCTGCTGATAAATAATTGGGGGAGATTGTGTAATTATGTGACAGCTTATCCATGTGTTTCAACAAGTGTTAATTCTTTTAGTGATTTTTAATGCGAAATGGAGTTTTAGTTTACGTTGGTTGCGCGTTTCGCTACGTGATACTCTATCTATCCACAGTGTATTAGTAAGTGAATAATCGTTTAATGTTGTCAATAAAAGATTACGGTCGAACGTAATCCATGAAGGAGGTGAAACTTGCCAAGGAAGTTCCAAGTTAAATATTAATGCATTTGTAAATTAATGTTAATAATTTCCAAATCAAATGTTAATGAATTTCAAAGTTAAATATTCATAAATTTCCAAATCAAATGCTAATAAATTTCCAAATTAAATGTTAATACATTTCCAAATTAAATGTTAGTAAAAATTTCCAAGGAAATTGTAAAGAATTTTCCATGTAATATTGAGAGGATTTTCTTACGATAATGTTCAGAGATTTTCCAAGTATTTTGTAAGTGGATTTTCTGAGTATTGGGAAAGTATTTGAGAAATAAAAATATTGCTGAATTCTCCAAAACAAGGTAAAGGAAATTTCTAGGAAAATAATTAATATTTTCCAAAAAGAGACGTGGTAATTTAATAAGAATTACATGATGAGGATTTACCCAGAACATATATGAAGGGGTAGTAAAATTTGTAAAAAAAGATCCCACAAGGGAATATTGTATAATTTAATGATCTAATGTAGCACTATTGGTCTTAAGGGCATTGTCGCTAACATTATGATTGGTCCAATGTTAAAGTTCCATAAATCGAGGATTTGACCTGAAACATGATTTCGGATGATGTTTAAATGAAGACAGGTTGAATCAAATCGAACCCATGAGCATGCTGTGTACATATATTCATGTTACAAATCAGAAGCAGACGATTTGAGTTATATTTTTGTAAGTAGCTTTTTTCCTTTTATATATGCATTGTCCAGACTGCTATTTATTTCATAAATGTTATTGTTATTTTGTTCCGATTTTCTTTTCATGTTATGTCACCTATCCAGTCACCTATGGCCCTCCAAATAAAAATAATTCAGAAGGTCTGTCCCGAAACAATAAAGTTGGCCCTGCGAACGTTCCACCCTTTGGGACTCTCGCTGCGCCGACTGAGCGACCCCGGAAAAAGGGTCAATTCATACATTAGTTGATAATTAGGCGAGATCATTTCAATTGTTTACTAGCAGTGACAGGAGAAAGACGATATTAAAGTACAGTATTGACAACTCCCACGTGGTGTTCTGCGCCATCGTAATGACAATCCTCGTCGCCAGTGGCGCTAGCATATCAGATTAAGAGCCCGTAGCATTGATACACAGAAAAAGATATTTTGTTTGACAAGCTAATGCTGTGAGCTAGCCCTTATACACGTATATTTTATCACTACGCTCAAACACGCGAGTTTAATTCTCTGCACACTTCATTCACATCCGCGCAGTAAAAAACTTACATATAGCAAACCCATTCTTCAGTATTTAATTTTGTTTTATCTGAGATACTTACATGTGAAGAAGCAGGATGTATTAAATAATATTTTGAGATTTTTTGTATTAGGGTATGTGCTATGTGTGGAGCCATAGAAAGAAATGAACGAGATAGTGCTAGATTTTGCCCGCACGTCGCTAGAATTACCGGATGTATGTATCCAAAGAACAGCAGTTCGATTTTTTCTTGGTGTTTTCTGACAAAAGAGTAGAGTTACAAAAATGTTGCAATGTTTGGGCTGGGAAGTCTTGGGAGAAAGGTGACGAGCTACTTGACTAAGTGGTATGTTCCGAGCTGTCAGTGGAAAGACGTCGTGGCATGACTCAATAGACGAATATGTTTGAGTGATGTCTTCAAATGTATGAAAGATCACAATATTAAGATAATGCTGGAATTCAAGAGGACAAGATGGGGCAAATATTCGTTTATAGGTAGGGAAGTTAGGGACTGGAAATACTCACCAAGGGAGTTGTTCAGTTAATTTTAATTTCTTTGCGACAATGAACGAAAGGGCTAGGAAAACAACAGATACGGAATCAGCCACCTGGGCGACAGCTCTGCATGAAGATCGGTAGTGATTGATTGTATTAGATGTATTTTATTCCATCACTGAACAGAGAGGTCAGGGGTCGAATCCATGTTGCGTCATGATTTGATGTTATCAAGAATAATGTGTAGACTGCACACAAAACAAGTCGTGAGGTAGTTTCATTTTTTTATACTATCATTAATCAGAGAGGCCAGGGTTCTAATCCATATGTTGCGTGTATTAGAGATTTTTTATTCTATCACTCGAACAGAGAGATCATGGTTTGAATCCATGATTTATTTATTCTGTTCAGGTGATGAATGTGTGTGTGTCATAAAATTGATGTTGTATTCACAAACTAAGGACAACAGGTAGTTCTCCGTTGAGTTTTATGCCATGCAACCACCGTCTGCCTGCGTGTTAATTTCTATTGTTTTTTACAACAAGATACCCTCATAACATATATTTATAAACAAGGTAAGTGTTTCTGCTCAGAACACGAGAGAATGTATGCTGTCTATTAAAATCTTTACAAAATAGGTATATATTTGACGTTTATGAGTAAGGTAAGATAACAACAGACTATATATATCCTAAACACGAAAATTATTGCCCTTGTTAGAGGCACAGAATTTCAGGTTCTCTGTAACCGGATAGAACCTGCACAGTTCTCTTGAACCATGTCGTCATATTAGGCTTCTTCATAAAGAGTAGGCAAGTCAGGCTTTGATGTCACGTTATTTGTCCGTCGGATAGTGACGTAAAGCCATGTGCAGACTCCACAACTAAATATTCTGTCGGATGGAGACGTGAAGCATAAACAACTAGGGTAGGTACAACTGAAAATAGAATTGAACCAGTTTTTTGCGTCATTCACTTTATCTTATTATCTTCCCTGCGTTATAAAGGGCAACCGGTAGCCTATCCGTAAAAAGTAGGACAGACGAGGAGGAGGAGAAGGGAAGGTATCTATTCGTAAAACTAGGGACAGACGATAAGGAGGAGGACTGAAGGGCCAGACGATGAGGAGGTGGATATCTATCTGTAAACGTAAAACCTCACGATAACACAGACGCACATCTAAGTAGGGATGCGTTTTAGGTAAAAGAAGGGGAGATGTGATTATAGTTTTTTTCCGTCGGATGCAGACGTAATGCCTCCACGATGGTTTCGGGAAATCAATCAATCAATCAGTACTGATCTGCATTTAGGGCAGTCGCCCAGGTGGCAGATTCCCTATTTGTTGTTTTCCTAGCCTTTTCCTAAATGATTTCAAAGAAATTGGATATTTATTGAACATCCCTCTTGGTAAGTTATTCCAATCCCTAACTCCCCTTCTTATAAATGAATATTTGCCCCAATTTGTCCTCTTGAATTCCAACTTTATCTTCATATTGTGATCTTTCCTACTTTTATAAACGCCATTCAAACTTATTCGTCTACTAATGTCATTCCACGCCATCTCTTCGCTGACAGCCCGGAACATACCACTTAGTCGAGCAGCTCTTCTTCTTTCTCTCAATTCTTCCCAACCCAAACATTGCAACATTTTTGTAACGCTACTCTTTTGTCGGAAATCGCCCAGAACAAATCGAGCTGCTTTTCTTTGGATTTTTTCCAGTTCTTGAATCAGGTAATCCTGGTGAGGGTCCCATACACTGGAACCATACTCTAGTAGGGGTCTTACCAGAGACTTATATGCCCTCTCCTTTACATCCTTACTACAACCCCTAAACACCCTCATAACCATGTGCAGAGATCTGTACCCTTTATTTACAATCCCATTTATGTGATTACCCCAATGAAGATCTTTCCTTATATTAACACCTAGATACTTACAATGATCCCCAAAAGGAACTTTCACCCCGTCAACGCAGTAATTAAAACTGAGAGGACGTTTCCTACTTGTAAAACTCACAACCTGACTTTTAACCCCGTTTATCAACATACCATTGCCTGCTGTCCATCTTACAACATTTTCGAGGTCACGTTGCAGTTGCTCACAATCTTGTAACTTATTTATCACTCTATAGAGAATAACATCATCCTCAAAAAGCCTTACCTCCGATTCCACTCCTTTACTCATATCATTTATATATATAAGAAAACATAAAGGTCCGATAATACTGCCTTGAGGAATTCCCCTCTTAATTATTACAGGGTCAGGATACTCTAATTCTCTGAGATCTATTTTCTAGAAATATAGCAACCCATTCAGTCACTCTTTTGTCTAGTCCAATTGCACTCATTTTTGCCAGTAGTCTCCCATGATCCACCCTATCAAATGCTTTAGACAGGTCAATCGCGATACAGTCCATTTGACCTCCTGAATCCAAGATATCTGCTATATCTTGCTGGAATCCTACAAGTTGAGCTTCAGTGGAATAACCTTTCCTAAAACCGAATTGCCTTCTATCGAACCAGTTATTAATTTCACAAACATGTCTAATATAATCAGAAAGAATGCCTTCCCAAAGCTTACATACAATGCATGTCAAACTTACTGGCCTGTAATTTTCAGCTTTATGTCTATCACCCTTTCCTTTATACACAGGGGCAACTATAGCAACTCTCCATTCATCTGGTATAGCTCCTCCGACCAAACAATAATCAAATAAGTACTTCAGATATGGTACTATATCCCAACCCATTGTCTTAAGTATATCCCCAGAAATCTGATCAATTCCAGTCGCTTTTCTAGTTTTTAACTTTTATATCTTATTGTAATGTCATTGTTATCATATGTAAATTTTATTTCTTCTTTGGCCTTAGTCTCCTCCTCTATCTCGACATTATCCTTGTAACCAACAATCTTTACATACTGCTGACTGAATACTTCTGCCTTTTGAAGATCCTCACATACTCACTCCCCTTGTTCATTAATTATTCCTGGAATGTCCTTCTTGGAACCTGTTTCTGCCTTAAAATACTTATACATACCCTTCCATTTTTCACTAAAATTCGTATGACTGCCAATTATGCTTACCATCATATTATCCTTAGCTGCCTTCTTTGCTTGATTCAATTTTCTAGTAAGTTCCTTCAATTTCTCCTTACTTCCACAGCCATTTCTAACTCTATTTCTTTCCAGTCTGCACCTCCTTCTTAGTCTCTTTACTTCTCTATTATAATAAGGTGGCTCTTTACGATTCCTTACCACCCTTAATGGTACAAACCTGTTTTCGCATTCCTCAACAATTTCTTTAAACCCATCCCAGAGTCTGTTTACATTTATATTTACCGTTTTCCACCGATCATAGTTACTTTTTAGAAACTGCCTCATGCCTGCTTTATCAGCCATGTGGTACTGCCTAACAGTCCTACTTTTAAGACCTTCCTTTCTATCACATTTATTTTTAACTACCACAAAAACAGCTTCATGATCACTAATACCATCTATTACTTCAGTTTCCCTATAGAGCTCATCTGGTTTTATCAGCACGACATCCAGGATATTTTTCCCTCTGGTTGGTTCCATCACTTTCTGAATCAGCTGTCCTTCCCATATTAACTTATTTGCCATTTGTTGGTCATGCTTTCTGTAGTTCGCATTTCCTTCCCAATTGACATCTGGCAAATTCAGATCTCCCGCTACAATCACATTTCTTTCCATGTCGTTTCCCACATAGCTGACTATCCTATCAAATAATTCTGAATCCGCGTCAGTGCTACCCTTTCCCGATCTGTACACTCCAAATATATCAAGTTGCCTGTTATCTTTAGAAATGAGCCTTACACCTAGAATTTCATGTGTCTCATCTTTAACTTTTTCGTAGCTTACAAATTCTTCTTTCACCAGAATGAACACTCCGCCTCCCACCCTTCCTATCCTATCTCTACGATACACACTCCAGTGCCGTGGGAAAATTTCTGCATCCATTATATCATTTCTCAGCCATGATTCAACACCTATTACAATATCTGGTGAATATATATCTATTAAATTACTTAATTCTATTCCTTTCCTTACAATACTTCTACAGTTCAACACTAACAATTTTATGTCATCCCTACTTGATTTCCAGTTCCCTGTTCCCTTATCACCGCTCCCTAGGCCATCCCGTTTCCCTGAATGTACCTCCCTATTACCCTTCCAAACAAATTTCCTAACTTATACGTACCACTGCGGTTTAAATGAAGGCCATCTGAGCGCAGATCCCTATCTCCTACCCACCCATTTGGATCTAGAAATTTCACTCCCAGTTTCCCACATACCCGCTCCATAGTCTCATTTAAATCCCCAATCACCCTCCAGTCAGTATCCCTTCTACACAGTATTCCACTAATAACAATCTCCGCTTTCTTAAACTTCACCCGTGCTGCATTTACCAGATCCCACACATCTCCAACTATGTTGGTACTTATATCAGCTTGCCTTACGTTGTTGGTACCAACGTGAAACACTACCAGCTTCTCCTTCCCCTCCTCCCTCTCTTCTACTTTCCTCAACATCTGCCTCAACCTAATTCCTGGATAACACTCTACCCTGGTACCCTTTCCTCCACACACTTTCCCCACGTGTCTAACGATGGAATCTCCCATGACCAGAGCCTCAACCCTACCCACCTCGTTTGATCCCCTCCCCTCCTGATCAGCCCTATCTTTCCTGATAACTGCAGAAGCTATTTCCTCCTCCCTTTTCTCCTTCCCATGACCCTGTTCCACCTGTCTTTTCCCATCATCTACTCTACATTTTCCTTTCCTACCTTTTCCCTTCCTCCTACTCCCACACATCTCAGCAACAGTTCCCTGTCCCTCATCTTCCCTCTGTTGTTCTACCGATTTTGCACAGACACCTGTCCTGAATTCTGATCCTGAATAGAGCTCTTAGCCTGCAATCTCCTTCCCCTTAGAACATTAGACCACCTGTCTTCTACAACTCCTCCCTTTCCTTCCCCTCCCTCTTGTACACCTACTGTAACCTGTACGTTGTTTGAGGGAGTCCTATCTTCCCTCCTGTCTTCTGTGAGAATCCTAATTATCTCCCTCAAACTTTCCAACTCCTCCCTCATACCCCTCAATGCCTCGCCACACCCACAGAAACTACACTCGCGCTCCTTAGCCATTCTTTACGGGGGGAAAATGAAATTAAAAATAAAATAACTTATTTGCAAAATATTAATGAACGGAGGGATATATTGTCTGGGATAGTACACAACAATAAGGTAATTAATATACGACTACACTACAATACTACTTAGTCGTGCTCTATTTTTTTTATCCTACAACCCCTGACAGGATAAGACGTCTAGCCATAAAGATTACGCCCCTCCAAGATAGTGTCGAGAAGGGCATCTGACTGTAAGCTAGGTTAGGCCCTAGTCGTTTTCTCTTGTCGAAATTCCGCGGCACACACAAAAAGCACCTGGCTAACTCCCGCCAATATGACAGCAGTCAGGACAGAGTTGTTTACTTTAACAAGATTCCAACTGTTAACCCTCCAGTGTAGCGTCGGAAAGAGGTAACCGGCAAGATTGTATCAAGAAGGCAGCTAGCCTTAATACGAGGGTCCTCTGAGGATAGATCCCTCCAAGATGGTGTCGGGGAAGCGGCATATCGAGAAGGGCAGCTAGCCATAAAGTTAGGGCACTTAGGCCCCTCCAAGATAGTGTCGGGAAAGCCTACCCGGCAAGATGGTGTCGAGAAGGGGATCTGACAAGATTCTGTCGAGAAGGGCATCTGGCCGTAAACAAGTTTCTGTGTAGTTACGCCCCCCAGTCGTTCACTTTTCCAAACATTTTGCACCTTCACGTGGCTATGTCCCGTCAAGATAAAAGCAGTGAGGTTAGGATCGTTCCCTTTTTAAAAATTCCGTGCCTGCACATGGCTAAGTCCCGTCACGATAACAGCTGTGAGGTTAGAATCGTTCAAAATTCCGCGCCTCAAAGTCGCACGTGGCTAAGTCCCGTCAAGATGACAGCTGTGAGGTTAAGGTCGTTAAAAATTCCACGCCCAACACGTGTACGTGGTTACGATCTGTCAAGATGACAGCAGTGAGGTTAGCCATTCTCACTTATTCAAAATCTTCGCCAAACAAGTGCACGTGGTTAGCGCCTGTCAAAATGACAGGAGTGAGGTTAGGATCGCCCACTTAATCAATTTCCTCGCCAAAACGAGTGCACGAGTTTAGGACCTATCAAGATGACATCAGTGAGGTTAGCCATGAGCACTTATTAAAAATTCTGCTTGAAAACAATCAAAATTTGAGGTTATTACACGTTAATATGACAGCTGTCATCTTGGCAGCTGGCACGCGCACGTTGCCTTGTTTGTAAACAATAGCACGTGGCCGTGACGTCATTATCACGTTATGCAGTCAATGACCTAGCCACTGGTCAATGACCTCGTGAGAAAATTCTGATTCAGCACCCTTTCTTTCAGAATATATATAGCTCATACTACTAACGAGGAAGAGATAGGAGATTGTAAAGTGTTCTTAACAGGTGTTAAAAGGGAAGGGGGGAATATGGCTTAGGACTCTTAATCAGGAGTATTCTTGCACGCAACACAGTTTCTGCTAGACACGGAAGTGAGTGAGTGATGTGAGTAGATTAAATAGTTGGAGAAATTAAGACTAGAATTGTCTTAGTCTATTCACCATGTTAGTGTACAGATGAGGAGGAGGTTGACAAGTTTTATGAAGCATTGAGTGACATCGTTGTCAGGGTCAAATGAAAGGCTAGAATAGTGTTAATGGATGATATCAATGTGACAGTTGAGAAGAGAACTGAAGGGTACGATAAACTGATTGGTAAATGTGTTAAATATATGTAAGCTAATATGAATGGCAAGGGTTTACTGGACGTCTGTGCAAGTATGGGATTATGATTTACGACTAAATTTTTCAAACATCAGGCTCGACATGGGAAATCCATAATATATTATATTATAACCGGCTTTGAATTCAGGAAGTCCATTAGGCATACGTGGGTATTGCGGGGAATTTTCGATGCTGGAGATCATTACCACATCTGTAGTGAACTGAGCGTATCTCCCCTTAAAGAGAGAAAATTAAATCTGTCTGTAGACGAATAAGTGTAAGGAACCATCTTGACGTAGAAATTAGACAGAATTACATAGATATTAAAAGCGAAAAGTTCCAAACAAGGAAGGTAGGCACATTCAATAAAGGAATGGAACGGTGGAATACAGGAATGCTGTTGCAGAAACTGTGCGTCAGCATGGGAAAAATCAACATCTTGGTGGAATGCTGAATTGATGGCAGCTTGTAGACGTAAAGAGGAGACGTATCGGAAATGGCTAAAAATTAAGTCTGTAGCAGACAGGGAACTCCACATCAATGAAAGAACAGGAGCGAAACAAATATTTGTTGAATTCAAGAATAAGTCAAAGGAATATTGCGGTATAAGACTTAAAAGGCTTAGTTAAGTGCTTGAACAGTACTAACGGCAAGAAGGTGAGGAGGGAACAAAATTAATTTTAACATGATGCTAGGGTGTGTGATGTTATATAAGTGATTACAAAATCAAGTCAAATTTAAAGAGAACTTGTCTGTGTGACTTTGTACCCCCTCCGGTCGGGATCCATGCTCTGATTCGGTTAGGAAAGGTTTCATGAAGGCGTTGTGTCCTTTCCTGAGGCAAGCTGGTCCACAACTGTTGAAAATGGTATTTGATATCATGGATAATGGCACTGAGGCGTAATTGACGTCCCAGCAGTCCCTACACAAGTAATACCAGGGACAGATCAATCAATCAATTAATACTGATCTGCATTTAGGGAGTCACCCAGGTGACAGATTCCCCTTCTGTTGTTTTCCTAGCCTTTATTCAATGATTTCAAAGAAATTGGAAATTTAATGAATATCTCCCTTGGTAAGTTATTCCAATACCTAACTCTCCTTTCTATAAATGAATATTTGCCTCACTTTTTTCTCTTGAGTACCAACTTTATCTTCATATTGTGATCTTTCGTACTTTTAAAGATGCCACTCAAAATTATTCGCCTACTAATGTCATTCCACGCCATCTCTCCGCTGACAGCTCGGAACATACCATTTAGTCGAGCAGCTTGCCTCCTTTCTCCCACGTCTTCCCAGCCCAAACTTTGCAACATATCTCTAACGCTACTCTTTTGCAGGGGAACACCCAGAACAAATCGAGCTGCTTTTCATTGGATCGTTTCATGTTCTTAAATCAGGTAATCCTGGTGAGTGTCCCATACACTGGAGCCATACTCTAGTTGGGGTCTTACCAGAGACTGATATGCCCTCTCTTTTACATCCTTACAACAGCCCCTAAAGACCCTCATGCGCATGTGCAGAGATCTGTACCCTTTATTTACAATCCCATTTATGTGATTACCCAAATGAAGATCTTTCTTTCATTAACACGTAGATACTTATAATGATCCCCAAAAGAAACTTTTACCCCATCAACGCAGTAATTAAAACTGAGGGGACTTTTCCTATTTGTGAGACTCACAACCTGACTTTTAACCCTGTTTATCATCATACCATTGCCTACTGTCCATCTCACAACATTATCGAGGACATGTTGCAGTTGCTCACAATCTTGTAACTTATTTATTACTTTATATCTTGGTGGTTACACGAGTACCTCAGCATCACGCAGACAGTTCACGGAGACATGTCCCGTATGTGGAGGAGCTTTGTCCTGTTGATAAATGACACCACGATATTGTCGCATGAGGGGTAACAGATGAGGACTATAACGAGTTTTGGAAACGATGTGTTTGCCTGTCAAGCATTGATTGAAATGTGTGTCGATATGCATTAAGATATGAGTTATTGTATGGTAGGCCTCAAAGCGTCATTTCATTTCCTTGGACTTTTAGTCTACAAGACTTTAAGCTGTGACTCTTGTTAGTACATGTAATTAACGTGGAGCGCTAAACGACAGTGGAGTTTCTCCACTGCACCTATCTAACGCTATCTAGCGTTGGTCGCGCTACTTCGAGTACCGTCACATGTCGAGTTCAACAGTCTGCGACAATGAACTGAGATACGACTGTTTTTCTTTTGAACCTTCCGAGAAGAATCATCAAGCGTCTGCTGCAGCTGCAAATTTTAAGTGAATTTCAACTTAAAAAAGGAGACACTTGTTGTGGTAATATGACACCGGGTGAAACATTCACCATTTGGCTATAGGCCGTGAATTGTTTTGCGGATTATTTCTTGTTCTAATTTGGAGAATATGTAAGTAACGCCGTCAGTCTAACTTTGGTCCCTGGGCTGAACTCAAGTAAAATCTACATAAAAAATTTGGACTATCGTTATAATGTTAGAATTGGGTACGTTAAAATTGTAATGTGTGTAATCGGTTTTATATTGGTTATCAAGAAATTGCGGTAAGCAGAAAAGAGTGAATATGCTTAAATTGCTTAAATACTTTTCCATGGTAAATGTATCATTAGAAATGATATCTGCGGGCTTTCCTTATAATAGCTAAACAAGTAATCATTGCTTTCGGTAACCTGTTCTAAATTATTTGGATAACATATATTGTATGAGGTTCTATGTGCATGTATTTCTCATTAAATGCATTACTTAGGAATTTCTATGTATTTATTTTAATTCAATGGTGGCTTAGCTTGCTTAATTCTTCCTTTAAATCATATTTAACTACATTCATTCCACCGAAAACTAATGTTAATTAATGAGTTGAAAATCGTTTCTTGTGGCTAACTCGGCTCACTATATGGCAGCCATGTTCTTTTCCTTTGATAACGTGAACTTGTTGCTATGACTGCGGATCGTAAACAGTCTAGGGGGTATCCTTTGTTTTGTGTTTGACATTTGACGTTCGACCATTGAGTCTTGGTTCGACTGTTCCATGGGTGTGGATTTCGTTTGATTCTGTGTTTAACGAATATGTTGTCTGCTATTGGAATTTAATTGAATTAATGCTTTAAAATATATTTGTTGCGGGAGTATTAACTTACTTGTTTGTCTTTTCAAGGTTCTGTTTATTTTGGTTTTGCATTATCTATGCACGTTTGTTGTGGGACGTATTCTTGATTGTATATAATTTTCCTTCTTAACTCATCAAATATAGTAGAGGGAGTCACATAGAGACTGTTTTCTGCTCAACTACGTAATTTAAAGTAATTCAATGGATTTTGAATTCAAATGAATATTTGAAGTATCATTTTAATTTAATTGATCAATTGGTTATACACCCAATTATGTTAAAAAAATGTTTGTTTGTAACGACCATTTGATTGATTGTATCTTGGGAGCACTGAGAAGTGTACCAAAATTAATTTTGTTATCTCTACTAAAGTTCAGATACTTTATTCGTCATCTTAACTCAAATCATTTAGTATCTTAATTAAAGAAGTATATTTCTAAACTGGTGTTCTCATTTTCAGTCATTGTCCAACTTCTTAATATTCTAGTTTCATCCGCAGGCTCAGTTAATTGTTTATTGATTTTCACGACATTGTATTGGGACTAATTCAGGTATGATTGCTTCTATATCCTTGCTTTTTGGTGAATTTGGTGTTTGGAATTTGTTTTAGGTATGTCTCCTGTCGTGTAACAAATATCGCGTGTGGATATTTTGTTGATACGCGATAGTGTTCTGGTAACTCATCCTGATGCTCGTAGTTACTGTTTGATATCATGTAATTAACTTGAGGTGTTGACCTCCTGATATCAAAAAGGTCGATATACTGACTGAAAAAGAGTACATAATATCTGGAAAATTGCAGAGGAGAAAGTGTGAACTGAAGGGCACAATTATTTCTGAACTGAATATTTTTTTTTGTTCCGTATTCAGTATGTAGTCTGTATCATCATCTGTCTTGTATCATCGAATATTGAGGAAAACTGAAGTATCATATGAGTTTGTGTACCTTTCGGACGTGCTTCCTGTATGTAATTCACTGCCTGCTGCCTTGATAATGTCTTTTAACCTGTCTGTGTAACCTGCAATATCGGTGAGTGAATTAATTCTCTTTTCAAATGTTTTATTTAATTCAATCAATCATGTTATGTGTGAAATTGATTTAGTGAACAATATTATATATGGCCTAAGATCGGAGTACATCTCGTATTATTATCTGTCCTTGTGTAAATATTTGCTCCTCAGACTTCTTATTATTTTATTTTCCGACATTATGATTCAGTAGTGTGCATGGTAAATAATTGTATGGTCATCTTCTTAGGGTAATCATTCATTCTGCTTTCGAAGTGGCATGTAAACTTTATGAAAACTTAACCTAAACTTACTGGATATCTACCTTGTTGTCGATTTCAGTGCGAAATTGATATGATACAGATGTGTATGGTGATACATGACCGCGTGCCAATCTTTTACTGTCTGAGACTTTCTCTTTCATTAATGTGATGGTTTCATTGGGTTTGTGTAGCTGTTTTCCCTGTTCAGTCAATGTTTGTTTATTTTCTGTGACCAACTTAATGCCTAACGTGTACTGTTTTCATGTCAGTAACTGTTTCTTCCAAATAATTATAAGCTGAGCGTTGTGTATTATTTAATGTGGTCATGCATTAAGTGTAAGGTATTAACGCTTTGAAAATCTTGGGCCCGTTGGACTATTAGGTATTTAATTCTTATTAATTCTGGTTAAGTAATTTCAGGCTCAATTTCATAATCTACTTCTGACGATTGAAAATTTTGAACGAGTTTGGTTAACTTCTTAATCCCAACTTGGTGATTTCTTGTGTCCTATAGCCCATAGCTGGTGATTCCACTCCATCACAGTAATGCGACTGCATGCCTTGCTGCTGGTGGAATAGAGTGTGCATCCTTACATGAAGGGTCTACCATGTTTAACTGTAGGTTTGTAAGTTCCTGGGCAGTGTTTAATATAATTTCCTATGTGCCAACTTCTTTGGGCAATGTTTGTTCAATCAATCAATCAATCAATCAATCAATCAATCAATCAATCAATCAATCAATCAATCAATCAATCAATCAATCAATCAATCAATCAATCAATCAATCAATCAATCAATCAATTAATCAATCAATCAATCAATACTGATATGTATTTAGGCCAGTCGCCTAGGTGGCAGATTCTTAAATTATTGCAAAGAAATTGGAAATTTATTGAACATTTCCCTTGGTAAATTATTCCAATCCCTAACTCCCCTTCCTATAAACAATTAATTGCCCCCATTCGTCCTCTTGTATTCCAACTTTATCTTCATATTCATGTCTTCATATTGTGATCTTTCCTACTTTTAAAGACGCCACTCAAACGTATTCGTCTACTGGTGTCATTCCACGCCATCCCTGCACTGTCAGCTCGGAACATATTACTTAGTCAAGAAGCTCGTCTCCTTTTTCCCAAGTCTTCCCAGCCCAGTTCTGTCAGTTGGTGCTGGAAATGGTTACTTGCTTGACTCGTGCATGGACCCTATGTCGTTACAGAGCTTCCGTTTCTGTTATCAATTGTATGGGCTTCTTAATTTCAAAAAAGTCTTCGTGCCCTCCAGTTAATCATACTTGTCACATTGATGTTGATTATATATCGTTGGAAACAGGTTCAAGTTATTTCTGGTGTTGAATTAAATTAACGTAACCTGTCATCCTTGAAATTCCAATTCTATTGTTTGTTTTATGTGAATATTGCATTGTTGCGTATGAGTTTTAGACTGCATGAGATGTGCAGGATGTTCTTGGTGTTCTGTTGTGAAGTGTGGGAAAAGGATTCATAACCGTTAGAGTGTACCTCCTTTTAACCTTTATGATTTGGTTACTGTTCCTCTGTTTGGTGAATGCGCATTGTGGTACTGTGGATTCGATTTTGGCTTGATAATTGTTATATATGACTTGATGGCATCTTGTCGAGGATGGTCATGTTCTTTTTAACCTTTTTGGGCTGACACATATACTCTGGTGGTCATTTGTGTGGTATATGATTGTTGTTGTTGTTGTTGAGGTTTGTTTGTGTGAATTGTGTTATTGAGGCAAAATGTAACTTACTGGTTCTTTGAGTGTTCTTGTGTCTTCACCTTGTGTTTACCTGCATAACCTGTTGTTCTGATGTCATCGTGAATTTAATTTACGGTACTGTAAATTTCTTTTTAAATAACCTACATGTATGTGGTGATTTACTCAGTGTAAATTTTTTATATTTGCTGATATTGTTTATTTTACACCTTAATGTTCTGTGAATTTTGCTGCATAAGGATGGGATTATTTGGCCAATACAAATCGGTACTGACTTCATCAACCTACTACTTGCTTAGTGGGTGTTTCCTGCTTCTTCATAGTATTTTGAGCGTTTTCGGTCGACCTATCTCATTCTCTGCCATTTATGTTTTATGTACCTTGTTTTCCAAAGTAAGTGGGGAGGTACATGTTTTTGCTTGTATGCTACATGGTGTAGTGTCATTGCTCACTTATGTTCTTGTTGGTCATCTCATTTGAGGTGTATTTCATAACCTGTTCAGCTAATTGGGTGTTCCATTGTGGAATTAATATTTTAGGTATTTCTGTGAAGTTGGTTGATTACATGACTTTAGGTTTGGTTACCCTCCTGAGCTTCCTTCTCTAAACTATTCCTGCCTTGTCCTTCCCATGGTGTTTATGATGGTGTTGTAATACATGAATTGATTTACATCTTCGTGTTGTTCATTTCTTGGGGTTGTTTGATGGATATGTTATTGATTATAGACTAATCGCGCTCCCACTATCTTAAAAGTACTAGAGGTCTCCAACTGTTTCTATCAACATTATCTTTACATGGAATTACGGGTTTAATTATTTTCTTCAACCTTGCCATTTCGTGTGTTACTGCTCTGTTAGTGTAAATGTTCCTGATCTTCATTCACGTTCTTCTGGGTTATGTGTGGTTATGTATGTGAGATGTTGAACCGGTCTAAGTTGAAAATGAATTGAATGATTTTGGTTGAGTATTTGAGAAATTTTGAAAATTAATACTCTCACCGATGTGTGTTTCTAACTTTTCTTTTCACTTCTCTAATTTCTCTAATTTTCTTTTAGTGTGTTTGTAACTTAATTAAACCAAAATGTGAGTTATCAAAGGCAATCCCGCCCTTCTCTGTTAAGGAAGCCACAAATTTATGTAGATAACTCTATACCCAATTATGTTAAGAAATATGTATTTTTAACCATCATTTGATTGATTCTATATTTAGGGCACTGAGAGGTGTACTTACATTAATTTTATTATCTCTAATAAAGTTTTAATACTTTATTTGTCATCTTAACTTAAATCATTTACTATCTTAATTAAAGAAGTAACTTTTTAAACTGTTCTTATTTTCAGTCACTATACAACATTTTAATATTCTAGTTTCATCCGTCTGACCTCTTTAGGCTCAGTTAATTGTTTATTCATTTTCACGACATTATATTGGGACTGATTTTGGTATGTTTGCTTCTATTTCCTTGTTTTTTGGTGAATTTGATGTTTGGAATTTGTTTTAGGTATGTCCCATGTCGTGTTAGAATTATCGCTTATGGATATTCTGATGATGCGCGATAGGACGCACGATGCCCCTGACGCACGGTTGAGCCGTCAGAGTTCCCTCAATCACTACCCGTGACCTGAAGTCAAACCCGATGACTCCCCGCACCATGATGCCAGAAGCAACTCCGCTGTGACTCTCCAAAGTATTGGAAGAAAGGGACCTCTCCCCGGGTCGCCGGCATATTCGCAGACGATGGTCATCCACGGTAGCGCAGAACCACAATTCATCGCTGAACAGAATGCTACGCAATTCATCAACGGATCATGCTACTCGATCAAGGCACCACTCCAAACACAGCCGTTTGTGTGTTGTGGCTGCAGTTAGTCTCCGACCAATAGTGGGGATGACTTAGAATATTGCAGAGAGTGAATTACTTGTTCTCGGATGGCAGCCACAGATGTGAATGTGTTACGATGTGCTTGCTGCACAAAACAGTGATCCTCCCTTGCGGTGGTCAGATGTGGTGCACTGGAAACTCGACGACGAATATGCCTGCCCTCACGTTCCTTTGCACCCCAATATCGGGTCACTGTCACATCCGAATGTCCCACTAATCTGGATACTGTATGATTCGACCAGCCGGCCAAATGAGTACCCATACTGAGGCCCTTTACAAACTGTCAATTGGTGATAACACTGTCTAACGGGAGTACGCGGCATCTCCGTTTCCTTCACAGTTTTCACTGAATATGTGACGCAGATCACGTCACAAACATACCCTACAAAGCCTAAACACGAACAACACCAATGCACTCTTGTGGCCGTCCTACCTGTCACAGAGAATTGCAATTCTAATCATTTACATATTCGCTCATGGTGTGTACATGTAAGGTAGAGGGTGGTAAGAGTACGCACATAGTTTATTTTGGTTAATAACTTTCTTATTACGCTATCTTTTATTCATAAAACTGCACCGCATGAAAGTAATACAATCAAACAACTTTGATACGTAGTTAGAACACATTACTATTCAAGTACATTACATTAAGTTATTTCAAACAATTTTTGGGAACTGCGAATTCTTGGCTTCCCTGGGCGGGTAAGAGTACGCATGTCAAATAATTTATTTATAACTTTCCCTGTAAATAAAAATGTTACCGTCCATATAAAACAACAAAATTAAAACACCTTACGACTATGCCCAGTGAGAAAATAAATGTCTGAAAACAGCTAAGATGTCTGGAAACAACTAACAATAGTGACAAACAAAACCGCCTTCGCCCTCGTAAGAGGAACATAGTTCGTGCCACCACTCGGAACACTCATTACACTCCAACCTGGCATCATCATCCTGCAATACACCACAACCTGGGCAGACGTATTCCACAGTTTCAGTTTCGACCACCTTTGAAGTTGAGGTTGAGGGTTCATCAGTGGCTTTGGACGTGACGGAGTTAAGTTTACGCCTAGTCGAACTTCTCGCAAGTGTGCTTCCTCTGCCTTTCTTCCTAGATTTAGATTTTACCCTCTCTTCCTTCCTACGAAGCTCTTCATCCTTTTTTACTTGTTTCTCCACGAGTGCATTTTTGTACGGAGAATCTGATAGAATTTCAGACCTTTTCCCATGCCTTTTTGGTGTGAGTTTTGTTCTGGTACTTCGGCAGTGGGTTAAGAGCATTGATTCTAACACTTCCATTAGATTTATCGTTTGCTGTTTCTTCGGTTCGTCTTTTCAACTCTTCCACATCTGAGGTCACTTCCATAGCTTCTCTCTCTACCGAATCTTCTTCGAAGCCATCTACAGATATTCTAACATGAGTGACCTCTGCGTAAGAAAATCTTCCTCCGAAAAATATTAGTGTTGAATGGGTAAATACCCGTAGCACGTAATGAGTATGCCGCCTTTTCAGTATTTGCTACTCTATTGAATGCCGCTTTAAAGAGCCCGGATACCTGCATTTGAGTGAGAGCTCTCCCTGGATGAGAAAACAACCACTTTTCCACTTCTTCAGCGTAGATTTTCTTGAAGGGAGCAAAAATGACCCTATCCAGCGTCTGCATCATGTGGCTTGCGTGAGGTGGCAGGGACAGGAGAATTACGTGATTTTCTCTGCAGAAAATGACAGCCGGGAGAGAACAATGAGACATATGATTATCCAGAATGAGGAGAACAGCGTCATCGGCAGAAGGCTTTACGTGATTAACGAAATGTCGTAACCATTGCAAGAAAAGCTCTCTGTTCATATAACCAGAATCTGAAATCATAGGCAACGTGCCCGTAGGCGCACCCTCGAAAAGTTCCAATTTCATGCGTTAAGACCCACTGGTATGTAATTCCCAATCGGATTTAGGGAGAAAACAGCTATAATTATCTGACCTTTCTCCCCAGACTTAATTTTTCGAACACTTCTCTTACCAATTTTCGCATAAACTTTAGGTGACTTGTCTGGAACAGTGGAAACTCCTGTCTCATCCATGATAAACAGTCGATATAGTACCATATCTGAAGTACTTATTTGATTATTGTTTGGTCGGAGGAGCTATACCAGATGAATGGAGAGTTGCTATTGTAGCCCCTGTCTATAAAGGAAAGGGTGATAGACACAAAGCTGAAAATTACAGGCCAGTAAGTTTGACATGCATTGTATGTAAGCTTTGGGAAGTCATTCTTTCTGATTATATTAGACATGTTTGTGAAACTAATAACTGGTTCGATAGAAGGCAATTCGGTTTTAAGAAAGGTTATTCCACTGAAGCTCAACTTGTAGGATTCCAGCAAGCTATAGCAGATGTCTTGGATTCTCGAGGTCAAATGGACTGTATCGCGATTGACCTGTCTAAAGCACTTCATAGGGTGGACCATGGGAGACTACTGGCAAAAATGAGTGCAATTGGACTAGACAAAAGAGTGACTGAATGAGTTGCTATATTTCTAGAAAATAGATCTCAGAGAATTAGAGTATCCTGACCCTGTAATAATTAAGAGGGGAATTCCTCAAGGCAGTATTATCGGACCTTTATGTTTTCTTATATATATAAATGATATGAGTAAAGGAGTGGAATCGGAGGTAAGGCTTTTTACGGATGATGTTATTCTCTATAGAGTGATAAATAAGTTACAAGATTGTGAGCAACTGCAACGTGACCTCGAAAATGTTGTGAGATGGACAGCAGGCAATGGTATGTTGATAAACGGGGTTAAAAGTCAGGTTGTGAGTTTCACAAATAGGAAAAGTCCTCTCAGTTTTAATTACTGCGTTAATGGGGTGAAAGTTCCTTTTGGGGATCATTGTAAGTATCTAGGTGTTAATATAAGGAAAGATCTTCATTGGGGTAATCACATAAATGGGATTGTAAATAAAGGGTACAGATCTCTGCACATGGTTATGAGGGTGTTTAGGGGTTGTAGTAAGGATGTAAAGGAGAGGGCATATAAGTCTCTGGTAAGACCCCTACTAGAGTATGGTTCCAGTGTATGGGACCCTCACCAGGATTACCTGATTCATGAACTGGAAAAAATCCAAAGAAAAGCAGCTCGATTTGTTCTGGGTGATTTCCGACAAAAGAGTAGCGTTACAAAAATGTTGCAATGTTTGGGTTGGGAAGAATTGAGAGAAAGAAGAAGAGCTGCTCGACTAAGTGGTATGCTCCGAGCTGTCAGCGGAGAGATGGCGTGGAATGACATTAGTAGACGTATAAATTTGAATGGCGTTTATAAATGTAGGAATGATCACAATATGAAGATAAAGTTGGAATTCAAGAGGACAAACTGGGGCAAATATTCATTCATAGGAAGGGGAGTTAGGGACTGGAATAACTTACCAAGGGAGATGTTCAATAAATTTCCAATTTCTTTGAAATCATTTAGGAAAAGGCTAGGAAAACAACAAATAGGGAATCTGCCACCTGGGCGACTGCCCTAAATGCAGATCAGTATTGATTGATTGATTGATGAGGTGGAAACTGAAATCTTTCGAGGCAGTCCTTCAAATTGACAAAGAATCTGCTTGCTTGGACTTTGTTAAACCCCCTAGCTCTGCCTAAGCTACACTGTTCGGGGGTGCGAAGAGACAGACCCTTTCTCTTACAGACGTTCACTACCCACACCTTGCGTGCTTGCTTTCTTTCTTCACTGAAGGGATGTTGTAGTCCGTTCAAATTTGTGAAATTGTACGCCACTTTCATCAGCTGCTTTCTGGTTATTCCACGAAATCTTGAATCTAATTCTTGAACATGTTCTGCGAGCTCATTTTCCATGGATTCATTAAATACTTTCTTAAATCGGCCTAATGAATCCGGAGCAGTACCCTGCAAGGACAATAAAAATTGCTACATGAAATTGTATTTTCCGCCATCTTACTCTGTACAATATGTCAACTAATTTGGAGCCTGAAAGACAATACTCACTGCTTTAAATCTTTTCCAGAATGATAGCCCGTTGGCTCCTATTTTCTTCGCCACGGATCGTTCACCCTCTCCATTTCTTAGAAGACCTTTGCTTTATCAAATATTTCCTGAGTAACTCCTATCTGTCGTCCGTTTGTATTTAACCATGATGACGATATTTATAATTAACATTTCGGAAGAGAAACCTGATCGCGTTAACTACCGTAAAGAAAATAATGATGAACGGATCATTTTTCCGAAGGTGGCCAAGAGTACGTACCTTCAAATATAGCGCGTACTCTTGGCCGTTCTGTTCAGTGTACCGGAAAAACTCGCTAGTTGGCAGAAGTGTTATCGTTATGGTAAATTTTGACACAGTAACTTGTAGTACAATGGTTATCGTGTAAAACTAACTCACTCCATTTAAACTCACTAACCTTACACTCTTATTGTATGAGTAATAATATTTACAGTGAAAGTATCCAAAACAGGATTTTACCTCTCATTCGCAGCGAAATTCACGGAGATTCTAACTCACTTGTAAACAGCACTCAGTAAGCAACTCCTTACCACGCTGCACCACGAAATCTTATCACTTTCCAGATACTTGTATACTGTATGGCAACAGGTACGAAAGGCAACACCTGTATATCAGCAGCAGATCAACACAGGGCACCATCCGTCAAAAATTTACCAGCTGCGGGTAAAGCAACATTCATGGCGTCCAGAAGTACTACACCACCACCACGAGGACAACAAACCGTGATGGACGAGGAAACAGTAAAACAAGCAAGGAGTCTTGAATCCAACGATTCTCCGAGTCCCACTCATCGTCAGAAGATCGCCATTGCTCCTGAGGATGACAGGTCCCGTGCATCGACTGGCGCTGCGATCGCTGTCAATCCTGCGATCATCCTACTACTACACAGTGCTTTCTCGATCAGGTATGTGGGATTTGTAGTGGTCAACACGCCTCACATGCTTGTATGAATAAGGGATCACCCAAATGCAGCACCTGCGGCGAAGCTCATCCAACATTTTCAGTTAAATGCAAGAGTAAACCTCAACCTTCCCCCACTCAACCAGAAACTGTGCTACCTATCGCTCCCATTGACCTTCCTACCCCGCCTTCCTCTTCCACTCTTCCCCCTCCGTCCACTGAGAACATTCATCACTATGGTGCTCCAGAATGTTCTCCCTTTCCAACGCCCTAATATTGTGTATCAGGTCCAGTTAGCGGCGCGATTGATCTTCCAGACTCACTTGGAAGCAACGTTCTCTGGGACAAGAATGCACTGTGCATTCTTTCCCCTTGATCCTAGTCCACTATTGTAGTAAATGAAAATTTATTACGGTAATGTATGTTCTTTGAGGGCCAAGCGCCCGCTGCTGGATCTGCAGAGAGATCAACACAAACCGGATATCATAATTTTTAATGAAACATTTTTAACAAGGAAACAAAGTCCAAAATTTAAAAACCATACTTTCTACCGCTCCGATCGCCCCACCAGAGGCCGCGGAGGGCTAGCTATTAGCATTCATCAATACACTCCCTCACAACAACATTATCATTCTCTAAATGAATATCCATCTGAAAACTTAATTACAGAAGTCACGATTGGAAATCAAATAATAGCTCTAGGAACAATTTATATACCTCCAGGTTCTTCCCCACCAACCGAATTTGTGGAATACATAGATCGTAAATACAGTACGTACATTATTATCGCAGATTTTAACATTACGTCATATACGCAGCAACAACAAACCATCTACGACCAACTATTACATGATATTCGGGGTGTTGACTTACCCTTCCCATCCCCCACCCGCCCTATATCACAAACGACCCCTGACATTCTAATCCTAACCCCTAACCTAGCAACGAACTGTGACATCACTATGCTTCCTTCAATCGGCAGTGACCATGTTCCTGCCCTATTAACCGGCACAAATGTCCTAACCAATCCATACCAACATACCGGACGTCCTCCACCAGTCAGACAGTATAATCGAACCGATTGCGTAGCATACAGGCAAACAATAACAGACATAATACGCAATATTGACTCACCTACACCTACATCACCGCATGAATTGCATGACGTAATTAAGACATTAGAATTCGCACTAATTACTGCCGACAGACTCCATATTCCTCGCCACACCTCCCATCCCTCCAAACCTCCCCTCCCACCTAAAGCACTCCAGCTATTAAAATATTCCTAGGACCTTTACAAGGCATAACTCCGCACCCGTGACCCAAATACCCTCCGTGAATATAGAACTACCCTTAGAAAATGCTCGTTCATTCATCAAGGCTATGAAAAGAAAAGCCTTGGCAAATACTTGCACTGAATTATCCAACACGACTGATACTCGCAAATATTGGACCAAATTAAAACAACTGACACACATAAAGAAATCCTACCCCCATTATCCAATTATACATAACAAATCCGCACCCAGTGATCCGAAAGTAAAGGCCGACATTTTCGCAGATCATTATACAGTAATTTTCTCGCCGTCTTCCGACCCCCATTTCTACCATCCTGACCACGCTGTTATAACCGAATATGCGGATATCACTCAACCTCCTCTTCGACCTAGCTTTGAAACTCCTTCCGCCCTTGATTCCCAACATCCCCTAAATGCTCCTATTACAGTACAGGAAATAAAAGACATACTCAGGACCAAAAAGAACACTGCCCCTGGTCTAGATCAGATTACTTACCGACACATCAAAGAAGCTCCACATCCCTTCCAACAACTCCTAAGTGCAGTATATACTATCATTCTCCATAATGGATTCTTTCCTGCAAATTGGGGACATGCTACTATACTGTTATTTTTAAAAACTAAAAAACTACCATCCCTCCCAAATTCATATCGTCCTATCAGCCTTCTAACAGTGTATTCAAATATCTTAGAAACCATCCTCGCACGCCGTATACATTCCTATCTCAACTCCCTCCATCTCATACCACAATCGCAAGCCGGTTTCCGTCCTCAGCACTCCACACATGACCACCTCTTTCATATCTCAGCATCCCTAACAAAATATTTACCTCCCAAAAACCGCGCAGCCCTTATCAGTCTAGACGTTGAGAAAGCCTTGGACAAGGTATGGATCGACGGACTGATATTTAAACTTCGACACCTCCCGCTACCTATGACGATCATCCGTTTCCTCGCCAACTTTCTTAAATCCCACACAGCCCAAATCAATATCCATAATACATTATCCTACACCTTTCCTATTAAATCAGGAGTTCTACAAGGTAGTCCATTGTCACCGCTTTTGTATATCTTGTTTTGTATCGATATTCCGGAACCTCTTCCCCCACTCAGATTATATCAATTTGCTGATGACATAGCAATACTGACTCTAGGAACTAATAACCGATCCCTGCAATTCCGATTACAAACCTACTTAAATGAGCTCGAAAATGAGTGAATCTTTGGCACATCAAAATCAATGTAAGCAAAACACAATTTATAATTTTCCGCAATAGTAAACGTATATGCCGTCGTACTAACGAAATTTACCTATCCTTACATGGTCAACCCCTTACCGAAACCACCACTCTTACCTACCTAGGCATTACTTTCCAAAATAATTTAAAATGGAATATACATTTGGACCAGATTTATAAAAAGGCATCCCGCAGTTTTCACCTCCTCCGCTGGTTGTTAGGTCAAACCTGGTAATTAAAAGCAACACAGATTATTAATACGTAGAAAGCTTTTGTTCTACCTGTTATTACGTACGCCTCCTTATTCTGAATTTCTGCCTCCCTTCTCCGACACCTCGACATATTAAAACTAGACCGTCACGCCATCCGACTGGCTTATCGCCTCAGACCAGAAACTAGACTCGAAGTAGTAAATAACCTTTATACATTCCCAACAATCCTTTCCCATCTACATTCTATTCGTCTTCGCTATTTACAGAATGCTGTCCCCCGCCACTCACCTGAACCTTTAGAAGCAATTAGCCTTTCTCCTCTCGCCACCGCCATCCTTACAAACCAACCAATACCGGTACCTCTTATCAAACACACAGCTAAACACACATAAAGGTCTGGACCACTGCAGATCGCGCAATTCTGACTGAGGTTCTGATTCCGTTTACTTTTCCATAGCCACCTTACACATTTAGTGGAATTAATGGCGATACCTCCGCCATCTCTGATTACATTTGTGTTCAGCGTATGTGTGACCTCTCAGAACTTATGACGACTTGGCTTTCTCACTTGGACAAGAGTTGGTTAATAATATTATGTCATTGCTTGTACATTTAAATTCCGATCTTGTTTATTATTTAATTCCATATTCTTTCTCTTCAAGAAAACAATGTTTAATGTTCATATGTTGAGTTCGTAGTGCTTCGTACTTCAAGAAACAGACTTCTGCTGATGTGTTCTACAAAAGAAGACTTTTCTTTAAACTTTCGTAAAACGTGTGCTATTAGCACACACTCCTATGAAACATTTCACAACAAACTATTGTACGTTTAATCGGCCAAAGTGTCCTTTTGTTGGACTGGTGGCCCGCTCCCCTCACGGGGAGAATGAAACAACTATTTGAATTTTTAAAAAGAAGTATTTATCAGTGGTACCAACGGTTGAATTAAACCACTGCGTACTCTTTCCCCGATCTACCTTACGAACTTACATTTAAAAAACCATTCCCTCTGGGTGATTCAATTTTTTTCAGGCAGTGTTTTTAAGTGGATCGTGGAGTGAAAATCTTATTAAAAAGTGAGGAATCAGAATAATGAACAATTAACATTGTAGAATGCTTTCATGTCTCGTTTATTTAGACGTCGAAGACGTAGCAAAAATAACTATGGGAGATTTTGTAAGTATTATGCTTAATTATTGATGTTAGCTCATGAGAATGATATTGACATTTTTCACAGATGTTTATTACTCTATTTCAGAGCCGACGTGTTCTCTTTGGAAGTAGTCCCTTCTACTTGAATTCATTTCTGCCAATCCTCGAGCATACAATGCTTGTGCTTGTGAAACGCCTCACATTACTTGAACACTGTTTCACAGGTCTCGGAGCTTTGTCATCAGCGAAAGAAATAAATACCTCGCAAACCACTAGTTAAAAATTAAAACACAGCCACGCCTATTACTTAGTATATTAAATCATTAAAAAGTGAGTTCGAATAACATCTTCTTGAACTCACTCTGGTTACCAAATCCTCCATGACCGAGAACATTATTTATTAGGCACTCTGTACTGCAACTCGTCTCACATGGCCCCGCCATCGAAGCCTTCACATATTCGTAGTCTCACCCATTGACTTCATTTCTAAATTATCCTTTATATCCTAACTGGGAGTGGCCTCCTACCATTGTTCCCACCTGTTTGAACCATCCATAATTCTTGCTAATGCTAATGCGTTACTTCAAAAACGATCAATACATCGTCCTTAGTCTACCCAGAGCTATTCCTTCATGTATTATCATTAGTAGCAGCAGTTAGGTGTATTACCGCAATTAATATATACGACAATACCGACTGACCTTGCAGCTCACCAAGTTAAACGATGTAGGAATAAATGTTTAGAAACAAAGGCAATATACTTTCCTGCGTTATTAAACATTCGACTCTAGATCGACGACTTCGTATTGAATATCAGTTGAAGAACTTCCTCGTGCCCACAAAGACCACGTGGATAATCTAGAGATGCCTGTCATCCAACAGAGATTCCTTGGCACTATTTGTATTCATGAGGCTGACTTGCAGAGTCTTGCTCGTTGGAATGATTTTGACACGTTCCCTTCACCTGGTTAGCTTTCTGTATCCCAAACCTGCTGGGAACTGCTTAATAATTAACAGTATCAAATTACAGTCCCGCCAGATGGTATTTCTTTGTTCACGATGAGGAACACAGAATGCACACAGAATATTATTAAACAAGTACATAGAAGCTCCAAGAAAATTATATTTTAGTATGAGATCTGAAGTAAATATTTATAGAATTGGAACATTGAACCAGACATGGCCGCTAACACAAAGATAATCAGAACACTGACATACAGATTGCAATGTGAATAGGAACGAACTAAGAAAAGACGTTTCATTTAACCAGGACGTTTCTTTTTATAATCCTCACGTAGAAGTGTTGAGTATTCAGCCCGAAGGCTGGATTGATCCTCTACAGCTCCACCAACAGCTGCCATAGATAGCCTAGGTATCACTGAAGACGGAAGTGAGGAGTGAGGTAGTTTACGTAGAAGTTAGGTTACACAAAATTCGAAACTTTTTTTTTTTTTTTTTTTTTGCTACTTACTTTACGTCGCACCGACACAGATAGGTCTTATGGAGACGACGGGATAGGAATGGCAAGGAAGCGGCCGTGGCCTTAATTAAGGAACAGCCACAGCATTTGCCTGGTGTGAAAATGAAAAACCACGGAAAACCATCTTCAGGGCTGCCGATAGTGAGATTCGTACCCTCTGTCTCCCACATGCAAGCTCACAGCTGTGCGCTCCTAACCGCACGGCCAACACGCCCGCAAATTTTAAATGTAAGGTTCTAGTTGTATATATAAATAATCGAGAATTTATATAACAGTCGCTTAAAGTTTTGCTAACGGCTTGCACAGCAACTGAACTAAAGAAAATAAAGGATCATATTTTCAGACTATGAATAGCAAAAGTAACGTCGTATGTTCGTACATGTTGTTGTTGCTTGAGTTATCAGTCATTAAAGTGGTTTGATGCAGCCTTCCATTCTACCCTATCCTGTGCTAAACTTTTCATATCAACGTACCTATTGCTTCCTACATCTGCTCTAATCCGTTTGTCATATTCATACCTTGGCCTACCCCTACCGTTCCTACCGCCCACACTTCCTTCAAATACCAACTGAACAAGTCCTGGGTGTCTTAAGATGTGTCTTATTATTCTATCTCTTCTTCTCGTCAAATTTAGCCAAATCGATCTCCTCTCTCCGATTCGATTCAGTATCTCTTCACTCATAATTCGATCTATCCATCTCACCCTCAGCATTCTTCTGTATCACCACATTTCAAAAGCTTATACTCTCTTTCTGAGCTAGTTATCGTCCATGTTTCACTTCCATACAATGCCACGCTCCACTCAAAAGTCTTCAAAAACATCTTTCTAATTCCGATATCAATGTTTGAAGTGAGCAAATTTCTTTTCTTAAGAAAGCTCTTCCTTGCTTGTGCTAGTCTGCATTTTATGTCCTCCTTAATTCTGCCATCGTTAGTTATTTTACTACCAAAGTAACAATATTCATCTACTTCCTTTAAGACTTCATTTCCTAATCTAATATTTCCTGCATCACATGCCTTCGTTCGACTGCACTCCATTACTTTTGTTTTGGACTTATTTATTTTCAACTTGTACTCCTTACCCAAGACTTCATCCATACCATTCAGCAACTTCTCGAGATCTTCTGCAGTCTCAGATAAAGTAACAATATCATCGGCAAATCTCAAGGTTTTGATTTACTCTCCTTGGACTGTGATTCCCTTTCCAAATTTCTCTTTAATTTCCTTTACTGCCTGTTCTATGTAAACATTGAAAATGAGAGGGGACAAACTGTAGCCTTGCCTCACTCCTTTCTGGATTGCTGCTTCTTTTTCAAAGCCCTCGATTCTTATCACTGCAGACTGATTTTTATACAGATTGTAGACAATTCTTCGTTCTCGGTATCTGATCCCTATCATCTTCAGAATCATAAAAGCTTGGTCCAATCAACATTATCGAATGCCTTTTCTAGATCTACGAATGCCATGTACGTGGGCTTGTCCTTCTTGATTTGATCCTCTAAGATCAGACGTAAAGTCAGGATTGCTTCACGTGTTCCTACACTTCTTCTGAAGACAAATTGATCTTCTCCCATCTCAGCTTCAACTTTTCCTTCCATTCTTCTGTAAATAATATGTGTTATAATTTTGCAGGCACAAGATACTAATCCAATGTTGCGGTAGTTTTCACACTTGTCAGCACCGGCTTTCTTATGAACAGGTATAACTGCATTCTGCCGAAAATCGGATGGCACCCCTCCTGTCTCATACATCTTACACACTAAATGCAATAACAATGCCATGCTGGTTTCTCCTAAGGTAGTCAGTAATTCAGAGGGAATGTCTTGAATTTCAGGTGTCTTGTTCCTATTTAAGTCTCTCATAACTCTGTCAAACTCTGACCTCAAAATTGGGTCTCCCATTTCATCAGCATCAACAGACTCTTCTTCTTCCGGAACCAAATCATCTATATCTTTAACTTGATATAACTGTTGGATATGTTCCAGCCATTTTCCTGCTTTGTCTTCTTTCCCTAGAAATGGCTTTCAATCTGAGCTCTTAATATTCATACAGATAGATTTCCTTTTTCCAAAGGTTTCCTTGATTTTCCTGTATGCAGTATCTACCTTTCCTAGGACCATACAACCTTCGACACCCTTGAACTTCTTCTTCAGCCATTTTTCCTTAGCTACCTTGCACTTTCTATTCACTTCATTCTTTAGTCGCCCGTATTCATTTCTGCCCTCTTCATTTCTAGCATTATTGTGCTTTCGTCGTTCATCAATCAGGCCTATTATCTCCTTAGTTACCAACTGATTCTTAGTTGATCATTTCTTCCTTTCTAACATTTCTTCAGCAGCCGTACTCACTTCATTTTTCATGACTATCCACTCTTCCTCTATTGTATTTCCTTCAGCCATTTCATTTAGACCTTGTGCTACATGTTCCTTGAATCAATCCCTCACACTTTTTTCTTCCAAGTTGTCTAGATCCCATCTCCTTGAATTCCTTCCTTTCTTCCATTTCTTCAACTTCAGATGGCATTTCATGTTCAACATGTTGTGGCCAGAGTCCACATCTGCCCCTGGGAATGTTTTATAATCCAACACCTGGTTTCTGAATCTCTGCCTAATCATAATGAAGTCTATTTGATGCCTTCCAGTGCCTCCAGGTCTCGTGCACGTACTCAGCCATCGTTAGTGGTGTTTGAACCAAGTATTAGGAAGGTATAAGTTATGATCAGTGCAGAATTCAACCAGCCGACTTCCTCTTTCGTTCCTTTGTCCCAATCTGAATTCTCCTACTCTATTAACTTCTCTTCCTTGACCTACCACTGCATTCCAGTCTTCCATCACTATTAGACTCTCGTCAACTTTTACATATTGTATCAAATATTCTATCTCTTCATACATTCTTTCGATTTCCTTATCATCCGCTGAACTAGTAGGCATATAGACGACAATAATTATTTCATTATGCTGATCGTAGTAGCTTACCCGCTTCCCTATTATCTTATTCATTATTAAACCAACTTCTGTATTTCTCCTGTTTGACTTTGTGTTGATAATTCGGTAGTCGATTGACCAAATAATCTGTTCTTCCTGGCCAACGTACTTCACTTATACCAACTACATCTAACCTTAGTCTATCCATCTCCCTTTTCTGCATCTCTAACGTACCACAATGATTCAAACTTCTAACATTCCGCACTCCGACTCAGAGAATGTCAGTATACATCTTCTCGATGATCGCCCCCCTCTCGTGTAGTCCCCACCGGGAGGTCCGGATGGGGGAGTAGTTTACCTTCGGAATATTTTACACGGGAGGAAGCCATCATCAGTACATCATTCTTTCAGATATAGCCGCATGTCCTCGGGAGTTAGTTACGGCTGTAGTTTCCCGTTGCTTTCAGCCGTGTAGATGTATCAACACAGGTAATCCATATTGAGTATTATAACAAGGACATATTAGTCACTCATCTAGACTGCCGCCCTTGCAAGTTCCGGAAATTGCTACCCCCCTTTCGATGAACCATTCGTTAGTCTGGTCTCTGAACAGATACCCATGCGATATGGTTTCCCCTGCGGTTCGGCTATATGCTTCAGTGGGACACGCAAGCCTCCCCACAACGGCGAGGTCACATGGTTCGCAGGGAAGGTTCTTAAATATATAGCTACAAATTCACACTAGAGTCTTTACCGTACGATAACAGGCTGAGACGATTCCCCTCTATTGTACTAATTGCAATGATATCAGCTTAAACACGGTATGTAGGAGAGGGTCTTGAAAATAAGTCACATGTCATAATGACGTCACAGCTCGGGCGATTTGAAATGCCGACTTCTGGCTAAGAGTGCATGCTTAACCTTATAACTTAACGCTGGCTACATGTATCGGCTTAATCTTATAGGCCCAAGTTCGATACAAAAGAGTGCATACTTAATCTAACTAGATAAGATGGCAACAGTCCCAGTTCTGAGCGACCGCGTAACGAACTGTTATTTAGTGTCTGGAACACTCGTTTTCATTTCAACTTTAGAGCTGGTAGATTTTAACTCAAGAGACATATAATACCCTACAGTATTGATTACATCACACAGAGATCAAAACCTTCTGCTCCAAACTTTAATTTACTAGGATAGCTATATCCAAAGAGTGGGACAAGATACAGAAACGATGCATGTGAGTAGATAAAGTCAGGGATTCGGCCGCCTCCGCCTCCGCGGGTTCCCAGGGGCCTCCTCCTCCGCCTCCGCACGGGGTGCCTTCCCAGCGGCCCGCTCCTCCGCGCGTCGACAACAACGCATCGGTAACCTCACTGCTGCCATCTTGATGGGCCTAAACCTCAGTGCTACCAACTAAACCTTACTTGCGCGAGATTTGATTTGGTAAACAAATCCACGTGCTTTTTTGACAGCTGTCATCCGCCATCTTTAATCAAGAGAGCACCGTGCTGCACTCTTTAACTACTTACCTTTGAAATGTCGTGACGATAAATTCCACGTGCCCTTGTTTGGAAACAAATCCACGTGCTTCCTTTGACAGCTGTTATCCGCCATCTTTAATCAACAGAGCATCGTGCTGCCCTCTTTAGCTACTTACTTTTGAGGCGGGCAATTTAAAAAATTCTATTTGACAAGCTGCCATCTTTAATACACAGAGCACCATGCTGCTGTCTTTATCGTAGTAGTGGGCAGTTTCTACGTAACAGCTGTCATCCACCATCTTGCATCGCTAACATTAGTGCTGCCCTCTTTAGCTACTTACCTTTGAGGCGGACAATTTGAAAAATTCTATATGACAAGCTGTCATCATTAATCAACAAAGCATCGTGCTGCACTCTTTAGGTACATACATTTAACATGTGGTGGTGGATAATTTGAAACATTCCGTCAGCTGTTATCCGCCATCTTGCATCGCTTACCTCAGTGCTGCTATCTTTACGGTACTAAACCTTATCGTTGTGGTGGTGGGAAATTTAAAATCTACATGCTTTTTTGGCAGTTGTCATCCGCCATCTTTAACCATGAGAGCACCATGCTGCTATCTTGCGGTTAATTCCGTACGCTGTCATCCGCCGTCTTTAATCAACGAAGCATCGTGCTACTATCTTTAGCTACATACATTTAACATGTGGTGGCGGATAATTTGAGAAAACTTCCGTTAGCTATCATCCGCCATCTTTAATCAACAGAGCATCGTGCTGCTATCTTTAGCTACATACATGTAACATGTGGTGGCGGCAATTTGAAATTCTATCCAGATGCCATATTTAATCAACAGACCACCGTGCTGCTATCCCTTTGAATTGTGCTGACGGATAATTTGGAATTCCGTTAGCTATCATCAACTTTAATGCATTTGCGAACCTAACCTCTCATCTACCATCTTGAAGGAGACCATACAACAAGATGCCCCTCCCGACGCTAATTACTACGTAGAGGTTACTACACAAGATGGCGGTGGCAGTTATGGCTACCTCCTCTACCTCCTCCTCCTCCTTCTCCTCCTTCTACTCCTCCGCCCCTACCTCCTCTTCTGTCAAGGCACAGCTTTATCGAACACGCATAGCGAAGGCAAGAGTGTGCAGCGACAACATTATTGTGCATGTTTAGACTTGCGGATTACAAGAGAAACATAACAAGACTAAAATCGATGTTGTTAACTTCAATATGTGATTAGAACATTGATTGATGTGTTCAGAACACTAACTAGAACCAAACACGGTACAACATGTGTTTAGAACATGTCACGGGGATAGCTTTGTTCTAAGAGGATCAGATTGAAACATAACAAGACTAGAATCGATCGATGTTGTTAACTCCTACTTGTGATTAGAACATTGATTGATGTGTTCAGATCACTAAACAAGTGATCAAGACTAGAACCGAACCCTGTACAACATGTGTTTAGAACATGTCAGGGGATACCTTTGTTCTAAGAAGATCAGATTGAAACATAACAAGACTAGAATCAATGCTGTTAACTTTAACATGTGATCAGAACATTGATTGATGTGTTCAGATCACTAACTAGAATCGAACACGGTACTCGATACAACATGTGTTTAGAACATGCCAGGGGATACCTTTGCTATAAGAAAATCAGATTGAGACATAACAAGACTAGAATCAAACACTGCACTCGATACAACATGTGATTAGAACATTAAATCAGATTGAAACCAAACAATACTAAAGTCGAACACTGCACTCGATGTTGTTAACACCAACATGTGATCAGAACATTAATTGATGTGTTCAAAACACTAAATAAGTGATCAAGACTAGAATCGAACACTGTACAACATGTGTTTGGAACATGTCAGGGGATACCTTTGTTCTAAGAAGATCAGATTGAAACATAGCAAGAATAGAATCGAACACTGTACTCGATACAACATATGATCAGAACATCTACTGATGTGTTTACAATATGTCCGGGGTATATCTTTGTTCTAAGGGAAAAAGATAATTAGACTACAGATCTGAACAGCTTGCGTAAGATAGCGATTGTTATAACCTCCTTTTCCTCTTCCTGCCCTGTCAAGGCATAGCTCTATCGAACATAAAACGCGATCTTTTGCATATCATGTAGCTAACTCGCTCAGTAAACGATATATAACTTCAGTGATTTTACCTAGTGCGAAGATTAAGAAAACCGTTTTTACACGAATTATTTTTCAAACCTGGGAAAAACAACGGTTTTTATCCAAATTATTCTTCAAAGTTGGGGGAGACCCCATAATTTTCGACTCGGAAAAAATTACAAACGTTTTTTAAATTACATTTTTCGATTAAATGGCAAGCCTACGCGATCTGAAAACTGCTGAGAGAAATAGGTAAACAGCGACAGTTAAAATTTTATACAAAGTTGAGGCCGGCCAAGTAAATTAGTCTCATCTATTCTACTTTCCATTTCGCTAACGAAATATTTGGTGAACCGGAAGAAGAACGTGAAATTTGTGAGACTTGTACGACTTGGAGTAAACTTAGCTACCGTTGCCATTTTTGTTCTCCAGCTGCGAATAATCCACACAATAACTTTGCATACCGAAATAGGAGAATGCACAATATTTTAATTGACTTATTTCACGCAAAGCAACTTCTAATCCTTAACAGTATCAATAAAATTGAAGAGGCGTTTGAGACTTTTAATAACTATTTCAAAGACAAAGCACGACCTTATAATTGTTTTTGCCAAAATAAAAATTAATAACAAGTTAAAGAGAAATGACAAACTGTGGGCAAAATTTTTAGCTATGAAACCCTTTGAACAAGAACTAAAGGAAAACGAACTTGAAGAGTACATGGAAGAGCAATTTACGTATTATTGCAAATGCACCAACTGGTGGGACGAAGAAATTAAATTAAATTGACGAATATTTGTTGAAAATTATATATTAAAATTCTTACTTAGAATGAGTATCTTTCTTGCGTCTTCTAAGAAACTCAACGAAAGAAGCAAAACATCTAGTAATCAACTCAAGAATTCTTTGTAGGTTTTATTTATTTATTTTGCTTAAAATTTCTCTCTAACTGGTTTATGCTGAGCATCAAGGATGAGATTTTTCTTTCCGTGCATGATTGCATACATCCGTGTGTTTGTGGGTGTATAGTAGCATTAAATGTAGCGCACAACTTCATGCCTGTCTTTGCAGCAGTTACAATATTACTACGCTTACTCATGTTGATGACATAAATAGGATACGATCGAATAAATTGTCGAGGACTGATGCCAAAGTCTGAGTTAAACTGAGTAATTCTTTTGAAATCTATGAATGCATCGTAAGCTTTCAAGAATTTGATAGAAGGATCAAGATTCCAAGATTCTTCTGGAAATATTTCATCTGTACCGTTTTTCACATATATGTTTTCAAGATGGACATGGTCAAGCAGAGGTGAATCGAGCAATTGGTAGGCTGGTCAAACTTCATATTCTGATGGAAATTGGTGACGTCTATTTCAAAATTTCTTTTCCCAAATATATCAGAAAATTCGTGCGCTTGTAGATCGTAAAATGATATAAGACTTTCCGGATTCTTATATATTTGTTCTCTTCGCTCAACCTCATGATTCGGCTCGTACTTCATAACAGTCGTTCGTAATTCCATATGTGTAATGGTTACTTTTCCTCCATTTTCTTTAATTGGCTTCCATCTCTAAATGGCATCTTTTGCGTACGGGCTCCACTTAAAACTTACTGTGTAATTGCTTTCCCACTCAATCTCTTTGAAATCTTTAAATAATTCACCTACCTTTTGCAAAGGATATAACACTTCGTTTGATTTTGATTTCAGCTTACCGTTATTGATAACGTTAGATTCTAGCCGAACTTCACCACTTAAAGGGGAACTGACTTGATGCAATACTGCTGCGACGTTACCGGGATGGTCTATTCTAGAAACAAGATGTTTACCCTTTTTGATAGTTACTACAGACCACAGAAAAGCAGGGAAATTATCTATGAGCTTTACGTTCGATTGTCCTTCGTAATGTGTTTAGTCGGTTCCATTGGCGTGAATGACATCGAAATTCATGGATTGTTAAAATTTATTCTTTTCCCATCCATCGCCGACTTTGATTTCTATTTCGGCGTCTTTATTTGGAATCATAACGTTATTTTTAGTTCCTTCATTCGGTGGGAATGAATGCCACTTATAGCTTTCAATTTTATCCATTTATAGAAAAGAAAATGTGACGTCATCTACATGACTCCTTCGTCGGGATATACAGTTTCAGAATTCACTGGATGGTCTGCGGGTAGTTCTACAAACATGATGACTTGAAAATGAATAGGCATGACTACTTCTCCAAGTTAAATCGGCTTTACTCCGCCATCTTTTGGAACAAAATGCAGCATATCTCTTGCTTAACTTTGATGGGAAGTGAAGGTACATCTAATTTATTTTCTTTATTGTTGATGTAGACATCGAATAGTTCTTTTATTTGAGATTCAGAGTAAACTTCAAGTACTTCAGGATGGATTTTTGAAGCCGTAACTATTTTTCTGATCCAGCACTCGTACCAGAAAGTGTGAATGATAAAGGCAGTGTCAGTTTTAGTTCAGCGTTGACTTCTATCTTATCAAAAACCTTTTTGTCTCTATCTACTAGCTCTTTAGTTAGATAATGAATTTCATTGGTTAAAGGAGCGAGTTCTGTTTTTGTAGAGTAACCTCGAAACAGTATCTCCATTTCGTCTTTAGTGAAATAATTGTTCAGATCACGAGCCCCTTTGCTTGCACTTGATGATGATAACTGTTTTTCTAAATATTCTTTGGTGATTATATCGCGTTTATCGATACGTATTTATCGTACGGCTTAAAAATTTTGGAGCGATTCTTAATTATGATGATGATGATGATGATGATTATTATTATTATTATTATTATTATTATTATTATTATTATTATTATCATTATTATTATTATTATTATTATTATTATTATTATTATTATTATTATTATTATTATGTATTTTCCATTAATTGTAGGTACAATTTATGGATGGTGGATGGGGAAAGGGCATAGCCCCACATACACAAAAGTGCCTCCATCACCACTTAAAATTACAATATTCAAATATACAGTTACATTCTACATAGTGTGCTTATTTACAGTTACCGTATTTACAAGGCTTATTTACATAATACTCACAAAACCTGTTAAACATTCAAGTAATTCGACACACACACTCACTAGAATCCTCACTTATACTTTAGCTAGGGTGGCACCTCATACCCACATACAGTCTCACTCACTCGGGATCCCATAAACTTTCATCCGTCCTCCCACTCATACTGAACATTCACACAGTAGAAAAATTATATTGTGTACACAAGGTTTCTTTATATATTAATTCTTTTTACCCCTTTACAAAATTTATCTCGAGGTAGATCTTTTATCTGAGGTGGGAGTTCATTCCACAGCCGAGCAGAACGATTAAAGAAGCCACTTTGATATGATATTGTTCTTGCAAATGGAGGGAAAAGGAGACATCTCGACTTCTTTGAGAGGAACGATAGTTCAGCTGTAAGCGGTTGAAAGGGTTTATATGACTGTTACCTGCGAGCGATTTTCTCAGGAAAGCAATATCTATTTGTTTACAAAGGGTTGTTGTGGGGGCAGTGACCTGGCTGTATTTAATGACCGTGTTGAGTAATTAGTTGTTCTGCTCGGCGTTGAACTCCCTCTAGTTTCATCATGTTCTCCACTGTAGCAGGGTGCCAGGAAGAAAACCCGCACAACAGCATTGGCCGTACTAATGACAAATAGGCTGTCTGGACTGCTTTCTTCCTGGCTCCCAGTAGAGATCTGCGGATGAATCCCAGGACTCTGTATGCTTTGCAGCTTATTTCCTCTACATGCTTTTTTCATTTTAAATTGCTGCAAATGTGAATGGCAAGAAATTTTATTGAGGTGCAGGGCATTAGGATTTTACCACACAGTAAAATTTTGTGTTGTAAATGTGATCTTGCTCTAGTTAAGCGTATATATTTACATTTCTGTACATTTATAGACATTCAATTTATTTAGAATATTTAGCAGACTGTTAATTTTCGCATCCAGCTCATCTTTTGTCCATACCAAAATTAACTCGAAGTTGGTTTCCAAAAATGTCTAAGGCCATTTATTGTGTCTAAAATTTCACTCGGGTTGTCGTGTCCTTCAGCAAACAGTTTCAGAACACATTGGCAAAGTGACCACAGATGTATTCGTCGTAATTTTGTATTCTTTGTGCATTAAAAAATAACTTTTCGGATTTGAGATAATCAACTAATTCTTTGGCCACATTCCCGCCGTAGGAATCGAATACAAATTTTTCATCATCTTTCTTGAAATAGGAAATCCAGTGCGTACAAACATGATTAGAAGTATCTAGATTTACAATGCCGGATTCAATACTTTTAGCAGCTCATCGATCATAAACACACCTGTAAAATTGATTATCTTTAATTTTTAACAAATTTTCCAACGTCAAAATTACTTAGCGGACGTGCGTATTGTTTGACCAATGAATATAGGATATCCGCGTCTATTTCTCTAAAAAAATCCCTTGACCAGATTCCTTTTTCAGGGCCTCAATAATTTTCTCTAGACCGTACTTGACTAAAAGTGGTCCAAGAATAATTGTTGGTAGACAGGATCCTTTTTCCTCCATGGGTAAATTAGGCCTCCTTAACTCCTCTAGTTCTGCATAGTTCTTTTGTTTATTGCGTGCTGCGTTTACTGCTGTGCTAATGCCACCAATTATTGTACCAAGAGCACCTGCAATTGCTGCTCCAATTCCTAAAATTCCTCTTTCATGTTCAGTCAAACCCGAACCCTCTTTCGTTTTTAGTAAATTCTCGTATACTTCTTTTCCTGTGCCTCAGTTAGATAATCACTGAACGGTATCATTTATAGATAATAGAAATGTTTACAGTCCTAAACCATTCTGAACCACTTCTATACTCATACCTAATTTTCTTTTCGTGTATATTGCTGCGGCAACGGTCTGCTGAAGCTGTTCTTTCTTTCAAGTCTGCATCTTTACTTAGCAATCTTTCTTTTGCCGCTTTTTGTAATTCTTTATCGGCTTCATGTCTATGTTCCAAATCTTTGTAATCTCAGTCCGCGATGTAGTGAATTTTACAAGCTTCATCAAGAGGGTTTATTCCTTTATCGCCACACGTTAATCGTTCTTCTAACTTGGCCCAAGCGCAAAAATTTGTAGGCAGGAATATGCCCAGTTTACTATTCCTTTACCGTGCTTTTCACACTTCCAGAAAGTATGAAGAAGATTACTCAAGAACCGAATGAGATAAGGAATACCACTAGGATGATCGACAATAAAGCCAGTAAACGTATTCGTGATCCCACATTTCTGGTTGTAAAAATTATTTCCCTCCCTATGAATCACTACAAGTCTATCGATCAAACAACGAACATCATTCATCCAAACATATTCTACCGGCTTTTTCTGTGTATTGCTTTACAAATCCTGTGCCAGTTTTTGGAGGAGTGCTTACAGTCTTTGATCTCAATTCTTTTCCTATACAACTTTATTCTTTTATTTGTTTCCACAGATCACTTAGAATAAGCATCCATTTGTCTGCACTAGACGATTTACTTCTTCCGTATTCGGGTCGTAGTTTCCATAGACTAAATTTTTGTCTACTGCAATTTCTTTGTAGTTTTCTAAATCGTCCTCTGTATACTATTTGTTGAATATATCTTTTGCCGTTAACAGAGACGGCACGGACGAATAATTGATGTTTATTTCAAACCGATATGCAGGTTACACAATACGCACGGCATCGACTCAGTAGGATGTAGGACCACCGCGAGCGGCGATGCACGCAGAAACACGTCGAGGTACAGAGTCAATAAGAGTGCGGATGGTGTCCTGAGGGATGGTTCTCCATTCTCTGTCAACCATTTGCCACAGTTGGTCGTCCGTACGAGGTTGGGGCAGAGTTTGCAAACGGCGTCCAATGAGATCCCACACGTGTTCGATTGGTGAGAGATCCGGAGAGTACGCTGGCCTCGGAAGCATCTGTACACCTCGTAGAGCCTGTTGGGAGATGCGAGCAGTGTGTGGGCGGGCATTATCCTGCTGAAACAGAGCATTGGGCAGCCCCTGAAGGTACGGGAGTGCCACCGGCCGCAGCACATGCTGCACGTAGCGGTGGGCATTTAACGTGCCTTGAATACGCACTAGAGGTGACGTGGAATCATACGCAATAGCGCCCCAAACCATGATGCCGCGTTGTCTAGCGGTAGGGCGCTCCACAGTTACTGCCGGATTTGACCTTTCTCCACGCCGACGCCACACTCGTCTGCGGTGACTATCACTGACAGAACAGAAGAGTGACTCATCGGAGAACACGACGTTCCGCCATTCCCTCATCCAAGTCGCTCTAGCCCGGCACCATGCCAGGCGTGCACGTCTATGCTGTGGAGTCAATGGTAGTCTTCTGAGCGGACGCCGGGAGTGCAGGCCTCCTTCAACCAATCGACGGGAAATTGTTCTGGTCGATATTGGAACAGCCAGGGTGTCTTGCACATGCTGAAGAATGGCGGTTGACGTGGCGTGCGGGGCTGCCACCGCTTGGCGGCGGATGCGCCGATCCTCGCGTGCTGACGTCACTCGGGCTGCGCCTGGACCCCTCGCACGTGCCACATGTCCCTGCGCCAACCATCTTCGCCACAGGCGCTGCACCGTGGACACATCCCTATGGGTATCGGCTGCGATTTGACGAACCGACCAACCTGCCCTTCTCAGCCCGATCACCATACCCCTCGTAAAGTCATCTGTCTGCTGGAAATGCCTCCGTTGACGGCGGCCTGGCATTCTTAGCTATACACGTGTCCTGTGGCACACGACAACACGTTCTACAATGACTGTCGGCTGAGAAATCACGGTACGAAGTGGGCCATTCGCCAAGGCCGTGTCCCATTTATCGTTCGCTACGTGCGCAGCACAGCGGCGC
The DNA here is from genome assembly GCF_040414725.1 of Anabrus simplex. Classification (NCBI taxonomy): domain Eukaryota; kingdom Metazoa; phylum Arthropoda; class Insecta; order Orthoptera; family Tettigoniidae; genus Anabrus; species Anabrus simplex. The sequence continues at coordinate 23,151,378 of NC_090266.1, read as the reverse complement.
ATTTCACATCATGAGCATACCTCAGTGACGTCAGTCTACCCTGCAATTGGCATAAAGTTCTGACCACTCCTTCTTGGTGTTGCATTTGCTCTGTCAGTCAGTGTACTTTGAACTCTATCGATAGCATCAATGACGGGCTGATCTTCCTTCTTGTACTTTTCGTATTATGTAATCGGCCTTGTATTCCAGGCTCTGAAACCTTCTTTGAGTTCTTGAAATTTTCTAAGATTGTCATTTTCTTGCTTACCTGTTGATTCAGAATCTTCTATTGTTTGTTTAATTTTCTTCTTTTTCCTTTTTTGGCCATAGGCTCATAATGTGCTAGCAATTATTTGTCGGTAAACAGGCTGTTGTTTAAATGAAGGTTTGAATTTTATTTCTGTATCTGTCATATTGTGCTTAAGCGTCAAGTCTATAGTTACAAATCCAAAATCACCCTAATTCCAACAGTCACTGCACATTTCTTTAAATTTATCGAGTATCATGTCACCACCAACTTTTTCATGGTATACGTGATTTAAGTTGGTATCATCTAGTTTGAATATATTTGAAAACTTCAAGTTATCTCTCACCAACTGTTTAGGAATTCTAGAGTAAGTTTGAGGTAAATATAAGCAGTCAGTACCCTTGCGTCTTCCCCTAGTAAAATATTCCCTAACGATGTCCTGAGTTTCTAGAATAAAATCGTCAAATAAAACTACGAAATAATCTTCGCACTCATCTAAAGGTATAGCAGCCTCATTATTGTCGATAAATGTAGCTACCGAATGACCGCTTTTATCTTCAATTTTTTTACATCTCCTGATGAGATCTTGATACTTTGGTTGGTCTAAGCTCTTTGAAAAAATGTACAAGTGTTTAATTTTTTCCAATTGAGCCATCCTGGAGCTAGGAGGTAGTTACCTATCATAAGCGTCGTTTTCCCACATCCACTTGGCCCAATGATGGCACAACGAATAGAATTCGGCAAACGTTCCCCATTTTTATTGTTTTCTCTGGAAGTCTTATTCTTGGTTTCCAGTCAGTCTTCATTTATTTGTCTATAAATGAGTAGATTATTTAAGCTGAGTGGGGATACATCCATCCTAGGAAAGAGACTGACTGTGCCTATAAGCAACAAATTTACTCAGGTAGGACGTGCGGGAATTTATTCTCGATTTCTGAGGCCAAATGTTACTTCAACAAACAATAAACTCCATTATGAAAGAGATAATGAACCTGTGCAAACAATTACTATTCCTCTCGGTCAATATACACTAGAAGTTTTAGAAAAAGTGATTCAGTGTCAGGCACCTTTCAATGCCGCAAATATAAATACTGAAGCAAATAAACAACTAAAAGTGTGGAAATCAAGAGCGATTTTAAATTGCACCTTAATAAAGAAGAAAGCATTATGTCAGTGTTGGGATTCAATAAACAAATTGTAGAGCCAGAAACAAAAATACCTGCGCATGACTTACCAAAAATAATTCCGTTCGAAATGATCAAAGTTCACTTTCTATTTAGCTGATGGAATGTTTGAAAAAGATGGACACCGCTACCACCAAGAAACAAACATCATTGCGTCTTTTATGCTACATGCTCACTTCGGAGGTCCCATTATCTACGAACCACAATGCCCACTGTTTGTACCTCTACATGACAAATTTAAAAATATACGTCTCGAAATCACAGATGAGGAAAATAATATGATCGACTTTAAAGTCACTACGACGATTGTAGTCTTGGAGATGTAATAGTTTGCATATTTTAAGGGGGTAACGCTACACCCTCCCTTTGATCTTAATAATCTAGTGAAGTTTAGACATCCCCCTCTGAATTTGATTTCGTCTATTTTCCTCACTATAAATGAATCATATCTGGTGCATGAAGTGCAAAAAACGGGCACAGCTGATGCTCACCGAGTGAACAAAAATGGCCAGAGAGAATAAGTCAAAGAGGAAAAAAGTGATTAGTGAGGGTGTTCCTGAAAACATCATCGATGAATTACTCAAGCCAGCCAGAAAAAACTGTCCGAGGTGTCCAATTATCGTCTACCAAATGGATGATGTATGGCAATTTGATATCATGGAAAAAGGTGAACTTGTAAAGTCAGAATCTGGAAAAATTAAATAAATGTCTGAATACATTATAGGCTACAACCGCGCCCTAGTAGGTCAACACGTATTCTCGAAATTTTCTTTGGGCTCCCTACTAAAGCGTAAGTCAGAAAAAGAAGATGCCGATGCGTTTGAAGAAATTTTGAAAACAACCGCACGTGTGCCAAAAAAAGTTGAGACCGATGGGGGAAAAGAAATTTGTAACAAGACATTCCAAGTATTAATGAAAAAGTTCAACATTAATCACTACTCTACCTACACAGAAATGAATGCGGTAGTTTTGAAAATATTCATTAGAACACTAGGAGAAAAATTAGAGAGGCAGTTATTGACAACAGGTAACTTCAAATGGATTGACCCTTTTTCCAAAAATAATTGAAGATTCCAACCACACTGTAAACAGTACTATTATAATGAAACCCGTCGATGTCAACGAAAAGAACGAGCAATTTATATTTGACACAATATGCAAACCCAAATTTACCCAGCCGATGTTAAAACCTCCAAAATTTAAAGTCGGTTACGTTATGCATGTCTGCAGAATAAAGGAAATATTTAATTAATAATAATTAATAAGTGAAATGCGCACAACTGTGCAAGGAGTTTGATAGTTATTTGTCTTTACTGTACTCGCGGATAGATCTTGTTCTTTTTTTGAACTTAAGTATGTGGGAGCGATCACACACTTCCTCACATAGAGAGCACACACCTCATGGAATCGCTTAGTCGCACACAGCTTATGGTGGAAGCCATGGACTGCCATCCTTGTAACTACATTTCGCTGATCGTAGTTCTCTTCTGTCCATTTTCGCTCCAGCATGGCGTCGGTGGCATAGAAATCGAGCTCCATTTCGGCTCGTTTCATTCTTCTCTCTTAAATTATCTTTGCGCTTTGTCTTGTGAATGGCAGAACTAAATTGATTCTTAGATCCTCAGTATAGAAAGGCTCCTTGCAAAGTTCGTACACTAATCTGGACTTCGTGAGTAGTATAAGTGGATGGTTCGGCCGCCACCACCGCCACCGGCCATCCGCAGAGGCCTCCACCACCCGCGGGAAATTTGAATTTTGGCGGGAGATTTGAATTTTGGTGCGAGATTTGAATTTGTAAACAAAGCCACGTGCTTTTTGACAGCTGTCATCGACAACAACGCATCGCCAACGCTGCCATCTTGACGGACCTAAACCTCAGTGCTGCCAAGTAAACCACACTAGCGCCAGAATTGAATTGGTAAAGAAAGCCACGTGCTTTCTTGACAGCCACGAGCTTTTCGACAGCTATCCTTAAACAACAACGCATCGCTACCCTCACTGCTACCATCTTGACGGGCCTAAACCTCAGTGCTGCCAACTAAACCTCACTAGCGCGAGATTTGAATTGGTAAACAAGGTCACGTGCTTTTTTGACAGCCACGTGCTTTTTGACAGCTATCTTTAAACAACAAGGCATCGCTAACATCAGTGCTGCCAACTAAACCATACTAGCGCGAGATTTGAATCGGTAAACAAAGCCACGTGCTTCTTTGACAGCTGCCATCAGCCATCTTGCATTGCTAACCTCAGTGCTGCAATCTTAAGTGCACAATACCTCAACAACAAAGTATCGCTAACCTCAGTGCTGTCCTCTTTATAGTACTAACCCTGATCATGATGGTGGTAGTGGTGGGAAATTTAAAATCCACGTGCTTTTTGACAGCTGTCATCCGCCATCTTGCGTCGCAAACCTCAGTACGGCATACTTTACCTACTACCTATGAAAAGTGGTGGAGGCAATTTGAAAAATTCCACGTGCTCTTGTTTAGAAACAAACCTACGTGTTTTTTTGACAGCTGACAGCAGCCATCGTGTTGCGGTGGCGCTAATTTGAAAAATTCTATGTGTTTTTTTGACAAGCTGCTATCTTTAATCAACAGAGCACCATGCTGCTATCTTTATCGCAGTAGTGGGCAATTTCTACGTAACAGCTGTCACCCGCCATCTTGCATCGCTATCCTTAGTGCGGCCTTCTTTAGCTACTTACCTTTGAAATATGGTAGCGGGCAATTTCTACGTAACAGCTGTTATCCGCCATCTTGCATCGCAAACCTCAGTGCTGCACTCTTTAGCTACTCACCTTTGAAATGTGGTGGCGACAATTTCAAAAATTGTATTTGACAGCAGCTATCTTTAATCAACAGAGCATCGTGCTGCTATCTTTAGCTACATACCTTAAAAATGTGGTGGCGGGAAATTCCACGTGACAGCTGCCATCAGCCATCTTCCATCGCTAACCTTATTGCTGCCCTCTTTACGGCACTGCTGATAATTTAAAATTTACGTGCTTTTTGATAGCTGTCATCCTCCATTTCGCATCGCAAACCTCAGTGCTGCCATCTTTAGCTACTACCTTTGAAATGTGGTGGCGGATAATTTGAAAAATTCTTTCTGACAGCAGCCATCTTTAATCAACAGAGCACCGTGCTGTCATCTTTAGCTACCGCCATCTTACAGCGCTTACCTCGGTGCTGCTATCTTTAGCTGCTTACCTTTGAAATGTGGTGGCGTACAATTTAAAATATGCTACGTGCTTTTTTGCCAGCAGCCATCTTTATTCAACAGAGTACCGTGCTGATATCTTTACGGCTACTACATCGCTAATTAGCATTTAGAGGCTACTACACAAGATGGCGGTGGCTGTTAAGGCCTCCTCCTCAACCTCCTCTGTTAAGGCATAGACTTATCGAACAAGTTTAAACATGCGTCGGGTTAGCTAGAGTAAGCACGTGCTGCAGTGATGACGACATTGTGCATGTTTAGACTTAGTCGTTTACTTAAGAGTAAGTAGGTGTAAGGAATGCAATAAATACAACATTTTGAATGCGATCAAATATTTATTTACAATGTACTACAAGAGTGTTCGTTTTGCTGCTGACAAGGTTGGTATGCTTCTTAACAACGTTTTGCGGTATGCTTCCGAAATGCCTCCTGCAACATTCAAATTAAACAAAACATTTAGAAATATATTATATAAGTGTGTTATGCTTTACAGAGAAGGTCATACACTTCTTACCTTGTTGTTATTCCTTTTCTGAATCATCATCATTATGAGGTACTGGAAAAAGTTCATTCACACACTGTGCATAGTGCTCAATCCTCTAATTTGGTCCATCCCAATCGTCATCACCATTTTCTCCTCGATGCTTGTAATGTCGTTGACTAGTTCTGCATAAAGCTACTTCGATCGACATGTTACTGTGTAGAGGAAGGGTGTCCCAAAAATTATGTACATAAGAGGCAGCGTACATAGATAAAACTCCTGGCGGTAAGTATTGAATAAGATGTTTTGGCATCGACGTTCTATGTTTATAGAACATTTTAATAGCCTCACTTACTCTTGTAAGGTAAATAAGATGTTGCGTATGAGCATGCAAACTGCACGCACATTTACAGTTTTGTTCCATAGCGTACGATGTCGAAGCACACACAGTGTTGATGATAAAGAGCTATCCTTATTTATAGTCTGGTAACAATATTCGTTAGCGGATAGTAAGTAACATCACTTCTACGAATAATAAGACACTGTTTCCAATTCTAAACGAATATCCACTGGAGATTCTTTTATGGATTATTCATGACAAGAGCAATCTATAACTACAATCGGTGCTTTATTTTTAAATTCTTGAGGTGTAAATAGCGGATGATCTTCTTTCTGATAATACGATTATTGAAATTTACAAAACATGTCATAGAGCATCCCAAATTTATTTTTCTCAAAGTTAATGTCTATGTTTTCGTAAGGATACGGAATTCCGTTGAGATATAGTCGAACGAGTCTTAATTTAAAGTGATCAAACAGTGAGCTATCCTTTTCGTGGTTGAATTTACGATTGGTTTGAAATCCAAAAATAATATACAAGGGCTTCTCAGTAAAACGTGATGTTTTAACAGCCCGGCTATGCTTATTTATAGATGGTAACACAAGGTGTTCATGCAGTTCCCAACTTCGAAAACGTATAGGTAATGGTGTATCATTTTCCACAATCTGGAGCAATCGAAGTTTTTCACGATCCGATAAGGTTACATGTGGAATCATCCACAGTATACGATTCCACTGGTGTTTCTGTTGCTTTAAGAGAATTGTCATCACTTCGATCACGGATCAGAATAAGCTCTTGTTTTGCGTTGATTATAACACGTGTAAAGTCTACTGCGAAGACAAAGATATGTTTCAGTGATGACATACCCGTAAAAGTTCCATCCTCATTAATCACCCAGTTGTTAGTAGCTTTTGGACACCATCGAGCCATCCGAAAAAGATTACTTTCTTCATCACAGAAAGAAGGGTAAAGTTTCATTGCAGATCTAATACCAACATTCTTCGTTCGATCTATTTCAACATTATTTACTTCATACCGCGCTTCAGAGAAGAGAAAAGCTAGAGCATGGTTGTTTATTTGTGATGTGCTTGGTCCACTTCCATCCGACTTTTCTAGTCGTCCTTCAATATAGAGGTAGCTTTCGTGTGGTAAGGTATATAGATCTTCCTGATTAATGATAAAATGAATTTCATCATTGTTATTTAATCTAAACGTAAAAGGTTGATAAGAATGAAGCTCAC